>NW_027437037.1:0-40612 GCF_047716275.1 Strix uralensis
CTCCTCTCTCCTCTCCCTCTCTCTTCCTCCTCTCTCTTCCTCCTCTCTCTTCCTCCTCTCTCCTCTTCCTCTCTGTTCCTCCTCCCTTTTCCTCCTCTCTCTTCCTCCTCTCTCCTCTTCCTCTCTCTTCCTCTCTCGTCCTCCTCTCTCCTCTTCCTCTCTCTTACTCTCTCTCTTCCTCCTCTCTTTTCCTTCTCTCTACTCCTCCTCTCTCTTCCTCCTCTCTCTTTCTAACTCTCTCTTCTTCCTCTCTCTTCCTCTGCTCTCTTCCTCCTCTCTCCTCCTCCTCTATCCTCTTCCTCTCTGTTCTTCCTCTCTATTCCTCCTCTCTCTTCCTCCTCTCCCATACTCCTCTCTCTTCCTCCTCTCTTTTCCTCCTATTTTTCCTCTCTCTTCCTCCTCTCTCGTCCTCCTCTCTCTTCCTCCTTTCTCTTCCTCTCTCTTTTCCTCCTCTCTCTTTCTCCTCTCTTTTCCTCCTCACTCCTCCTCCTCTCTCTTCCTCCTCACTAATTCTACTCTCTCATCTTCCTCTCTCTTCCTCCGCTCTCTTCCTCCTCTCTCCTCCTCCTCTCTCCTCTTCCTCTCTGTTCCTCCTCCCTTTTCCTCCTCTCTCTTCCTCCTCTCTCCTCTTCCTCTCTGTTCCTCCTCCCTTTTCCTCCGCTGTCTTCCTCCTCTCTCCTCTTCCACTCTCTTCCTCCTCTCTCCTCTCCTCTCTCCTCTTCCTTTCTATTCCTCCTCTCTCTTCCTCCTCTCTTTTCCTCCTATTTTTCCTCTCTCTTCCTCCTCTCTCTTCCTCCTCTCTCTCCTCCTTTCTTTTCCTCCTCTCTTTTCCTCCTCTCTCCTCCTTCTCTCTCTTCCTCCTCTCTTTCTCCACTGTATTCCTCCTCTCTCCTTTTCCTCTCTCTTCCTCCTCTCTCTTCTCCTCTCTCCTCTTCCTCTCTGTTCCTCCTCCCTTTTCCTCCTCTCTCTTCCTCCTCTCTCCTCTTCCTCTCTCTTCTCCTCCTCTCTCGTCCTCCTCTCTCTTCTTCCTCTCTCTTACTCCTCTCTCTTCCTCCTCTCCTTTCCTTCTCTGTACTCCTCCTCTCTCTTCCTCCTCTCTCTTTCTAATCTCTCCTCTTCCTCTCTCTTCCTCCGCTCTCTTCCTTCCTCCTCTCCCCTCCTCCTCTCTCCTCTTCCTCTCTGTTCCTCCTCTCTATTCCTCCTCTCTCTTCCTCCTCTCCCATACTCCTCCCTCTTCCTCCTCTCTCTTCCTCCTCTCTTTTCCTCCTATTTTTCCTCTCTCTTCCTCCTCTCTCGTCCTCCTCTCTCTTCCTCCTTTCTCTTCCTCTCTCTTTTCCTCCTCACTCCTCCTCCTCTCTCTTCCTCCTCTCTAATTCTACTCTCTCCTCTTCCTCTCTGTTCCTCCTCCCTTTTCCTCCTCCCTCTTCCTCCTCTCTCCTCTTACTCTCTGTTCCTCCTCCCTTTTCCTCCGCTGTCTTCCTCCTCTCTCCTCTTCCTCTCTCTTCCTCCTCTCTCCTCCTCCTCTCTCCTCTTCCTCTCTATTCCTCCTCTCTCTTCCTCCTCTCTTTTCCTCCTATTTTTCTTCTCTCTTCCTCCTCTCTCTTCCTCCTCTCTCTTCCTCCTCTCTCTTCCTCCTCTCCCTTCCTCCTCTCTCCTCCTCCTCTATCCTCTTCCTCTCTATTCTTCCTCTCTCTTCCTCCTCTCTCTTCCTCCTCTCTCCTCTTCCTCTCTGTTCCTCCTCCCTTTTCCTCCTCTCTCTTCCTCCTCTCTTCTCTTCCTCTCTCTTTCTCCTCTCTCCTCTTATTCTCTCTTCCTCCTCTCTAATTCTACTCTCTCATCTCTCCTCTCTCTTCCTCCGCTCTCTTCCTCCTCTCTCCTCCTCCTCTCTCCTCTTCCTCTCTCTTCCTCCTCTCTCTTCCTCCTCTCTCCTCTTCCTCTCTGTTCCTCCTCCTTTTTCCTCCTCTCTCCTCTTCCTCTCTCTTCCTTCTCTCTCTTCCTCCTCTCTCTTCCTCTTCTCTCTTCCTCCTCTCTATTCTTCCTCTCTCTTCCTCCTCTCTTTTCCTCCTATTTTTCCTCTCTCTTCCTCCTCTCTCTTCCTCCTCTCTCTTCCTCCTTTCTCTTCCTCTCTCTTTTCCTCCTCCTCTTTCTCCTCTCTTTACCTCCTCTCTCCTCCTGTTCTCTCTTCCTCCTCTCTAATTCTACTCTCTCATCTTCCTCTCTCTTCCTCCTCTCTCTCCTCCTTTCTCTTCGTCCTCTCTTTTCCTCCTCTCTCCTCCTTCTCTCTCTTCCTCCTCTCTCTTTCTCCTCTGTATTCCTCCTCTCTCCTTTTCCTCTCTCTTCCTCCTTTCTCCTCTTCTTCACTCTTCCTCCTCTCTCTTCCTCCTCTCTCCTCTTCCTCTCTCTTCCTTCTCTCTCTTCCTCCTCTCAATTCCTCCTCTCTCTTCCTCCTATTTTTCCTCTCTCTTCCTCCTCTCTCTTCCTCCTCTCTATTCCTCCTTTCTCTTCCTCCTCTCTTTTCCTCCTCTCTCCTCCTTCTCTGTCTTCCTCCTCTCTTTCTCCTCTGTATTCCTCCTCTCTCCTTTTCCTCTCTCTTCTTCCTTTCTCCTCTTCCTCACTCTTCCTCCTCTCTCTTCCTCCTCTCTCCTCTTCCTCTCTCTTCCTCCACTCTCTTCCCCCTTTCTCTTCCTCCTCTCTTCTCTTCCTCTCTTTTCCTCCTCTCTCCTCCTCCTCTCCCTTACTCCTCTCTCTTCCTCCTCTCTCTTCCTCCTCTCTTTTCCTCCTATTTTTCCTCTCTCTTCCTCCTCTCTCTTCCTCCTCTCTCTTCCTCCTCTGTCTTTCTGCTCTCTCCTCTTCCTCTCTCTTCCTCCGCTCTCTTCCTCCTCTCTCCTCCTCCTCTCTCCTCTTCCTCTCTCTTCCTCCTCTCTCTTCCTACTCTCTCCTCTTCCTCTCTGTTCCTCCTCCCTTTTCCTCCTCTCTCTTCCTCCTCTCTCCTCTTCCTCTCTCTTCCTCCTCTCTCTTCCTCCTCTCTCTTCCTCCTCTCTCTTCCTCCTCTCTCCTCCTCCTCTCTCTTCCTCCTCTATTTTCCTCCTATTTTTCCTCTCTCTTCCTCCTCTCTCTTCCTCCTCTCTTTTCCTCCTCTCTCCTCCTTCTCTCTCTTCCTCCTCTCTCTTTCTCCTCTGTATTCCTACTCTCTCCTTTTCCTCTCTCGTCCTCCTCTCTCGTCCTCCTCTCCCTTCCTCCTCTCTCCTCCTCCTCTATCCTCTTCCTCTCTATTCCTCCTCTCTCTTCCTCCTCTACCTTCCTCCTCTCTTTTCCTCCTATTTTTCCTCTTTCTTCCTCCTTTCTCCTCTTCCTCATTCTTCCTCCTCTCTCTTCCTCCTCTCTCCTCTTCCTCTCTCTTCCTCCTCTCTCTTCCTCCTCTCTCTTCCTCCTCTCTCCTCTTCCTCTCTGTTCCTCCTCCCTTTTCCTCCTCTCTCTTCCTCCTCTCTTCTCTTCCTCTCTCTTCCTCCCCTCTCCTCTTCCTCTCTCTTCCTCCTCTCTAATTCTACTCTCTCATCTTCCTCTCTCTTCCTCCACTCTGTTCCTCCTCTCTCCTCCTCCTCTCTCCTCTTCCTCTCTCTTCCTCCTCTCTCCTCTTCCTCTCTGTTCCTCCTCCTTTTTCCTCCTCTCTCTTTCTCCTCTCTCCTCTTCCTCTCTCTTCCTCCTCTCTCTTCCTCCTCTCTCTTCCTCTTCTCTCTTCCTCCTCTCTCTTCCTCCTCTCTTTTCCTCCTATTTTTCCTCTCTCTTCCTCCTCTCTCTTCCTCCTCTCTCTTCCTCCTTTCTCTTCCTCTCTCTTTTCCTCCTCTCTCTTTCTCCTCTCTTTACCTCCTCTCTCCTCCTGTTCTCTCTTCCTCCTCTCTAATTCTACTCTCTCATCTTCCTCTCTCTTCCTCCGCTCTCTTCCTCCTCTCTCCTCCTCCTCTCTCCTCTTCATCTCTCTTCCTCCTCTCTCCTCCTCCTCTCTGTTCCTCCTCCCTTTTCCTCCCCTCTCCTCTTCCTCTCTCTTCCTCCTCTCTCTTCCTCCACTCTCTTCCTCCTCTGTCTTCCTCCTCTCTCCTCTTCCTCTCTGTTCCTCCTCCCTTTTCCTCCTCTCTCTTCCTCCTCTCTTATCCTCCTCTCTCCTCCTCCTCTCTCTTCCTCCTCTTTCTTTCTAATCTCTCCTCTTCCTCTCTCTTCCTCCGCTCTCTTCCTCCTCTCTCCTCCTCCTCTCTCCTCTTCCTCTCTGTTTCTCCTCTCTCTTCCTCCTCTCTCTTCCTCCTCTCTCCTCTTTCTCTCTCTTTCTTCTCTCTGTTCCTCCTCTCTATTCCTCCTCTCTCTTCCTCCTCTCCCATACTCCTCTCTCTTCCTCCTCTCTCTTCCTCCTCTCTTTTCCTCCTATTTTTCCTTTCTCTTCCTCCTCTCTCTTCCTCCTCTCTCTTCCTCCTTTCTCTTCTCCTCGCTTTTCCTCCTCTCTCCTCCTTCTCTCTCTTCCTCCTCTCTCTTTCTCCTCTGTATTCCTCCTCTCTCCTTTTCCTCTCTCTTCCTCCTTTCTCCTCTTCCTCACCCTTCCTCCTCTCCCTTCCTCCTCTCTCCTCTTCCTCTCTCTTCCTTCTCTCTCTTCCTCCTTTCTCTTCCTCTCTCTTCCTCCTCTCTCTTTCTCCTCTCTTTTCCTCCTCACTCCTCCTCCTCTCTCTTCCTCCTCTCTAATTCTACTCTCTCATCTTCCTCTCTCTTCTCCGCTCTCTTCCTCCTCTCTCCTCCTCCTCTCTCCTCTTCCTCTCTCTTCCTCCTCTCTCTTCCTCCTCTCTCCTCTTCCTCTCTGTTCCTCCTCCCTTTTCGTCCTCTCTCTTCCTCCTCTCTCCTCTTCCTCTCTGTTCCTCCTTCCTTTTCCTCCGCTGTCTTCCTCCTCTCTCCTCTTCCTCTCTCTTCTCCTCTCTCCTCCTCCTCTCTCCTCTTCCTCTCTATTCCTCCTCTCACTTCCTCCTCTCTTTTCCTCCTATTTTTCCTCTCTCTTCCTCCTCTCTCTTCCTCCTCTCTCTTCCTCCTTTCTCTTCCTCCTCTCTTTTCCTCCTCTCTCCTCCTTCTCTCTCTTCCTCCTCTCTTTCTCCTCTGTATTCCTCCTCTCTCCTTTTCCTCTCTCTTACTCCTCTCTCTTCCTCCTCTCCCTTCCTCCTCTCTCCTCCTCCTCTATCCTCTTCCTCTCTATTCTTCCTCTCTCTTCCTCCTCTCTCTTCCTCCTCTCTCCTCTTCCTCTCTCTTCCTCCTCTCTAATTCTACTCTCTCATCTTCCTCTCTCTTCCTCCGCTCTCTTCCTCCTCTCTCTTCCTCCTCTCTCCTCTTCCTCTCTCTTCCTCCTCTCTCTTCCTCCTCTCTCCTCTCCTCTCTGTTCCTCCTCCTTTTTCCTCCTCTCTCTTCCTCCTCTCTCCTCTTCCTCTCTCTTCCTTCTCTCTCTTCCTCCTCTCTCTTCCTCTTCTCTCTTCCTCCTCTCTCTTCCTTCTCTCTCTTCCTCCTCTCTTTTCCTCCTATTTTTCCTCTCTCTTCCTCCTCTCTCTTCCTCCTCTCTCTTCCTCCTTTCTCTTCCTCTCTCTTTTCCACCTCTCTCTTTCTCCTCTCTTTACCTCCTCTCTCCTCCTGTTCTCTCTTCCTCCTCTCTAATTCTACTCTCTCATCTTCCTCTCTCTTCCTCCTCTCTCTTCCTCCTTTCTCTTCGTCCTCTCTTTTCCTCCTCTCTCCTCCTTCTCTCTCTTCCTCCTCTCTCTTTCTCCTCTGTATTCCTCCTCTCTCCTTTTCCTCTCTCTTCCTCCTTTCTCCTCTTCCTCACTCTTCCTCCTCTCTCTTCCTCCTCTCTCCTCTTCCTCGTTCTTCCTTCTCTCTGTTCCTCCTCTCTCTTCCTCCTCTCTCTTCCTCCTCTCTCTTCCTCCTCTCTTTTCCTCCTCTCTCCTCTTTCTCTCTCTTCCTCCTCTCTCCTCCTCCACTCTCCTCTTCCTCTCTCTTCCTCCTCTCTCTTCCTCCTCTCTCTTTCTCCTCTCTTTTCCTCCTCTCTCCTCCTCCTCTCTCTTCCTCCTCTCTCTTTCTACTCTCTCCTCTTCCTCTCTCTTCCTCCACTCTCTTCCTCCTCTCTCCTCCTCCTCTCCCCTCTTCCTCTCTCTTCCTCCTCTCTCCTCCTCCTCTCTCCTCTTCCTCTCTCTTCCTCCTCCCTCTTCCTCCTCTCTTTTCCTCCTCTCTCCTCCTCCTCTCTCTTCCTCCTCTCTCTTTCTACTCTCTCCTCTTCCTCTCTCTTCCTCCGCTCTCTTCCTCCTCTCACCTCCTCCTCTCTCCTCTTCCTCTCTGTTCCTCCTCCCTTTTCCTCCTCTCTCTTCCTCCTCTCTCCTTTTTCTCTCTCTTCCTTCTCTCTCTTCCTCCTCTCTTTTCCTCCTCTCTCCTCCTCCTCTCCCTTACTCCTCTCCCTTCCTCCTCTCTCTTCCTCCTCTCTTTTCCTCCTATTTTTCCTCTCTCTTCCTCCTCTCTCTTCCTCCTCTCTCTTCCTCCGCTGTCTTTCTACTCTCTCCTCTTCCTCTCTCTTCCTCCGCTCTCTTCCTCCTCTCTCCTCCTCCTCTCTCCTCTTCCTCTCTCTTCCTCCTCTCTCTTCCTCCTCTCTCCTCTTCCGCTCTGTTCCTCCTCCCTTTTCCTCCTCTCTCTTCCTCCTCTCCCCCGTTCCTCTCTCTTCCTCCTCTCTCTTCCTCCTCTCTCCTCTTCCTCTCTCTTCCTCCTCTCTCTTCCTCCTCTCTCTTCCTCCTCTCTCTTCCTCCTCTCTCTTCCTCCTCTCTCTTCCTCCTCTATTTTCCTCCTATTTTTCCTCTCTCTTCCTCCTCTCTCTTCCTCCTCTCTTTTCCTCCTCTCTCCTCCTTCTCTCTCTTCCTCCTCTCTCTTCCTCCTCTCCCTTCCTCCTCTCTCCTCCTCCTCTATCCTCTTCCTCTCTATTCCTCCTCTCTCTTCCTCCTCTATCTTCCTCCTCTCTTTTCCTCCTATTTTTCCTCTTTCTTCCTCCTTTCTCCTCTTCCTCACTCTTCTCCTCTCTCTTCCTCCTCTCTCCTCTTCCTCTCTCTTCCTCCTCTCTCTTCCTCCTCTCTCTTCCTCCTCTCTCCTCCTCCTCTCTCCTCTTCCTCTCTATTCCTCCTCTCTTCCTCCACTCTCTTCCTCCACTCTCCTCTTCCTCTCTGTTCCTCCTCCCTTTTCCTCCTCTCTCTTCCTCCTCTCTCCTCTTCCTCTCTCTTCCTCCTCTCTCCTCCTCTATCCTCCTCTTCCTCTCTCTTCCTCCTCTCTCTTCCTCCTATCTCCTCTTCCTCTCTGTTCCTCCTCCCTTTTCCTCCTCTCTCTTCCTCCTCTCTCCTCTTCCTCTCTCTTCCTCCTCTCTCGTCTTCCGCTCTCTTCCTCCTCTCTCTTCCTCCTCTCTCTTCCTCCTCTCTTTTCCTCCTATTTTTCCTCTCTCTTCTTCCTCTCTCTTCCTCCTCTCTCTTCCTCCTTTCTCTTCCTCCTCTCTTTACCTCCTCTCTGCACCTTCTCTCTTTTCTTCCTCTCTCTTCCTCCTCTCTCGTCTTCCGCTCTCTTCCTCCTCTCTCTCTTCCTCCTCTCTCTTCCTCCTCTCTTTTCCTCCTATTTTTCCTCTCTCTTCTTCCTCTCTCTTCCTCCTCTCTCTTCCTCCTTTCTCTTCCTCCTCTCTTTACCTCCTCTCTGCACCTTCTCTCTTTTCCTCCTCTCTCTTCCTCCTCACTCGTCTTCCTCTCTCTTCCTCCTCTTTCTTCCTCTTCTCTCTTCCTCCTCTCTATTCCTCCTCTCTCTTCCTCCTCTCTTTTCCTCCTATTTTTCCTCTCTGTTCCTCCTCCCTTTTCCTCCTCTCTCTTCCTCCTTTCTCTTCCTCCTCTCTTTTCCTCCTCTCCCCTGCTTCTCTCTCTTCCTCCTCTCTTTCTCCTCTGTATTCCTCCTCTCTCCTTTTCCTCTCTCTTACTCCTTTCTCCTCTTCCTCAATCTTCCTCCTCTCTCTTCCTCCTCTCTCCTCTTCCTCTCTCTTCCTCCACTCTCTTCCTCCTCTCTCTTCCTCCTCTCTCCTCTTCCTCTCTGTTCCTCCTCCCTTTTCCTCCTCTCTCTTCCTCCTCTCTCCTTTTCCTCTCTCTTCCTCCTTTCTCCTCTTCCTCACTCTTCCTCCTCTCCCTTCCTCCTCTCTCCTCTTCCTCTCTCTTCCTTCTCTCTCTTCCTACTCTCTCTTCCTCCTCTCTCTTCCTCCTCACTCCTCTTCCTCTCTCTTCCTCCTCTCTCCTCCTCTTCTCTCCTCTTCCTCTCTCTTCCTCCTCTCTCTTCCTCCTCTCTCTTTCCCCTCTCTTTTCCTCCTCTCTCCTCCTCCTCTCTCTTCCTCCTCTCTCTTTCTACTCTCTCCTCTTTCTCTCTCTTCCTTCTCTCTCTTCCTCCTCTCCTTTACTCCTCTCTCTTCCTCCTCTCTCTTCCTCCTCTCTTTTCCTCCTATTTTTCCTCTCTCTTCCTCCTCTCTCTTCCTCCTCTCTCTTCCTCCTCTCTCTTCCTCCTCTCTCTTTCTCCTCTCTCTTCCTCCTCTCTCCTCCTCCTCCCTCTTCCTCCTCTGTCTTTCTACTCTCTCCTCTTCATCTCTCTTCCTCCGCTCTCTTCCTCCTCTCTCCTCCTCCTCTCTCCTCTTCCTCTCTCTTCCTCCTCTCTCTTCCTCCTCTCTCCTCTTCCTCTTTGTTCCTCCTCGCATTTCCTCCTCTCTCTTCCTCCTCTCTCCTCCTCCTCTCTCTTCCTCCTCTCTCCTCCTCCTCTATTTTCCTCCTATTTTCCTCTCTCTTCCTCCTCTCTCTTCCTCCTCTCTTTTCCTCCTCTCTATTCCTTCTCTCTCTTCCTCCTCTCTCTTCCTCCTCTCCTTCCTCCTCTCTCCTCCTCCTCTATCGTCTTCCTCTCTATTCCTCCTCTCTCTTCCTCCTCTCCTCTTCCTCCTCTCTCCTCTTCCTCTCTGTTCCTCCTCCTTTTTCCTCCTCTCTCTTCCTCCTCTCCTCTCTTCCTCTCTCTTCCTCCTCTCTCTTCCTCCGCTCTCTCCTCCTCTCTCCTCCTCCTCTCTCCTCTTCCTCCCTTTTCCTCCTCTCTCTTCCTCCTCTCTCCTCTTCCTCTCCCTTTCTTCTCTCTCTTCCTCCTCTCTCTTCCTCCTCTCTCTTCCTCTTCTCTCTTCCTCCTCTCTCTTCCTTCTCTCTCTTCCTCCTCTCTCTTCCTCTTCTCTCTTCCTCCTCTCTATTCCTCCTCTCTCTTCCTCCTCTCTTTTCCTCCTATTTTTCCTCTCTGTTCCTCCTCCCTTTTCCTCCACTCTCTTCCTCCTTTCTCTTCCTCCTCTCTTTTCCTCCTCTCTCCTCCTTCTCTCTCTTCCTCCTCTCTTTCTCCTCTGTATTCCCCCTCTCTTCTTTTCTCTCTCTTCCTACTCTCTCTTCCTACACTCCCTTCCTCCTCTCTCTTCCTCCTCTCTCCTCTTCCTCTCTCTTCTCCTCTCTAATTCTACTCTCTCATCTTCCTCTCTCTTCCTCCGCTCTCTTCCTCCTCTCTCTTTCCTCCTCTCTCCTCTTCCTCTCTCTTCCTCCTCTCTCTTCCTCCTCTCTCCTCTCCTCTCTGTTCCTCCTCCTTTTTCCTCCTCTCTCTTCCTCCTCTCTCCTCTTCCTCTCTCTTCCTTCTCTCTCTTCCTCCTCTCTCTTCCTCTTCTCTCTTCCTCCTCTCTCTTCCTTCTCTCTCTTCCTCCTCTCTTTTCCTCCTATTTTTCCTCTCTCTTCCTCCTCTCTCTTCCTCCTCTCTCTTCCTCCTTTCTCTTCCTCTCTCTTTTCCACCTCTCTCTTTCTCCTCTCTTTACCTCCTCTCTCCTCCTGTTCTCTCTTCCTCCTCTCTAATTCTACTCTCTCATCTTCCTCTCTCTTCCTCCTCTCTCTTCCTCCTTTCTCTTCGTCCTCTCTTTTCCTCCTCTCTCCTCCTTCTCTCTCTTCCTCCTCTCTCTTTCTCCTCTGTATTCCTCCTCTCTCCTTTTCCTCTCTCTTCCTCCTTTCTCCTCTTCCTCACTCTTCCTCCTCTCTCTTCCTCCTCTCTCCTCTTCCTCGTTCTTCCTTCTCTCTGTTCCTCCTTTCTCTTCCTCCTCTCTCTTCCTCCTCTCTCTTCCTCCTCTCTTTTCCTCCTCTCTCCTCCTCCACTCTCCTCTTCCTCTCTCTTCCTCCTCTCGTCTTCCTCCTCTCTCTTTCTCCTCTCTTTTCCTCCTCTCTCCTCCTCCTCTCTCTTCCTCCTCTCTCTTTCTACTCTCTCCTCTTCCTCTCTCTTCCTCCACTCTCTTCCTCCTCTCTCCTCCTCCTCTCCCCTCTTCCTCTCTCTTCCTCCTCTCTCCTCCTCCTCTCTCCTCTTCCTCTCTCTTCCTCCTCCCTCTTCCTCCTCTCTTTTCCTCCTCTCTCCTCCTCCTCTCTCTTCCTCCTCTCTCTTTCTACTCTCTCCTCTTCCTCTCTCTTCCTCCGCTCTCTTCCTCCTCTCACCTCCTCCTCTCTCCTCTTCCTCTCTGTTCCTCCTCCCTTTTCCTCCTCTCTCTTCCTCCTCTCTCCTTTTTCTCTCTCTTCCTTCTCTCTCTTCCTCCTCTCTTTTCCTCCTCTCTCCTCCTCCTCTCCCTTACTCCTCTCTCTTCCTCCTCTCTCTTCCTCCTCTCTTTTCCTCCTATTTTTCCTCTCTCTTCCTCCTCTCTCTTCCTCCTCTCTCTTCCTCCGCTGTCTTTCTACTCTCTCCTCTTCCTCTCTCTTCCTCCGCTCTCTTCCTCCTCTCTCCTCCTCCTCTCTCCTCTTCCTCTCTCTTCCTCCTCTCTCTTCTCCTCTCTCCTCTTCCGCTCTGTTCTTCCTCCCTTTTCCTCCTCTCTCTTCCTTCTCTCCCCCGTTCCTCTCTCTTCCTCCTCTCTCTTCCTCCTCTCTCCTCTTCCTCTCTCTTCCTCCTCTCTCTTCCTCCTCTCTCTTCCTCCTCTCTCTTCCTCCTCTCTCTTCCTCCTCTCTCTTCCTCCTCTATTTTCCTCCTATTTTTCATCTCTCTTCCTCCTCTCTCTTCCTCCTCTCTTTTCCTCCTCTCTCCTCCTTCTCTCTCTTCCTCCTCTCTCTTCCTCCTCTCCCTTCCTCCTCTCTCCTCCTCCTCTATCCTCTTCCTCTCTATTCCTCCTCTCTCTTCCTCCTCTATCTTCCTCCTCTCTTTTCCTCCTATTTTTCCTCTTTCTTCCTCCTTTCTCCTCTTCCTCACTCTTCCTCCTCTCTCTTCCTCCTCTCTCCTCTTCCTCTCTCTTCCTCCTCTCTCTTCCTCCTATCTCTTCCTCCTCTCTCCTCCTCCTCTCTCCTCTTCCTCTCTATTCCTCTCTCTCTTCCTCCTCTCTCTTCCTCCTCTCTCCTCTTCCTCTCTGTTCCTCCTCCCTTTTCCTCCTCTCTCTTCCTCCTCTCTCCTCTTCCTCTCTCTTCCTCCTCTCTCCTCCTCTATCCTCCTCTTCCTCTCTCTTCCTCCTCTCTCTTCCTCCTATCACCTCTTCCTCTCTGTTCCTCCTCCCTTTTCCTCCTCTCTCTTCCTCCTCTCTCCTCTTCCTCTCTCTTCCTCCTCTCTCGTCTTCCGCTCTCTTCCTCCTCTCTCTTCCTCCTCTCTCTTCCTCCTCTCTTTCTCCTATTTTTCCTCTCTCTCTTCCTCTCTCTCTCCTCTCTCTTCCTCTTTCTCTTCCTCCTCTCTTTACCTCCTCTCTCCACCTTCTCTCTTTTCCTCCTCTCTCTTCCTCCTCACTCGTCTTCCTCTCTCTTCCTCCTCTCTCTTCCTCCTCTCTCTTCCTCCTCTCTTTTCCTCCTATTTTTCCTCTCTCTTCTTCCTCTCTCTTCCTCCTCTCTCTTCCTCCTTTCTCTTCCTCCTCTCTTTTCCTCCTCTCATCCTCCTTCTCTCTCTTCCTCCTCTCTTTCTCCTCTGTATTCCTCCTCTCTCCTTTTCCTCTCTCTTCCTCCTTTCTCCTCTTCCTCACTCTTCCTCCTCTCTCTTCCTCCTCTCTCCTCTTCCTCTCTGTTCCTCCTCCCTTTTCCTCCTCTCTCTTCCTCCTCTCTCCTCTTCCTCTCTCTTCCTCCTCTCTCCTCCTCCTCTCTCTTCTTCCTCTCTCTTCCTCCTCTCTCTTCCTCCTCTCTTTTCCTCCTCTCTCCTCCTCCTCTCTCTTCCTCCTCTCTCTTTCTAATCTCTCCTCTTGCTCTCTCTTCCTCCACTCTCTTCCTCCTCTCTCCTCCTACTCTCTTTTCCTCCTATTTTCCTCTCTCTTCCTCCTCTCTCTTCCTCCTCTCTCTTCCTCCTTTCTCTTCCTCCTCTCTTTTCCTCCTCTCTCTTCCTCCTCTCCCTTCCTCCTCTCTCCTCCTCCTCTATCCTCTTCCTCTCTATTCTTCCTCTCTCTTCCTCCTCTCTCTTCCTCCTCTCTCATCTTCCTCTCTGTTCCTCCTCCCTTTTCTTCCTCTCTCTTCCTCCTCTCTTTTCTTCCTCTCTCTTCCTCCTCTCTCCTCTTGTTCTCTCTTCCTCCTCTCTAATTCTACCTCTCTCATCTTCCTCTCTCTTCCTCCGCTCTCTTCCTCCTCTCTCCTCCTCCTCTCTCCTCTTCCTCTCTCTTCTCCTCTCTCTTCCTCCTCTCTCCTCTTCCTCTCTCTTCCTTCTCTCTCTTCCTCCTCTCTCTTCCTCCTCTCTCTTCCTCTTCTCTCTTCCTCCTCTCTCCTCCTCCTCTCTTTTCCTCCTATTTTTCCTCTCTCTTCCTCCTCTCTCTTCCTTCTCTCTTCCTCCTTTCTCTTCCTCTCTCTTTCGTCCTCTCTCTTTCTCCTCTCTTTACCTCCTCTCTCCTCCTGTCTCTCTTCCTCCTCTCTCCTCATCCTCTCTCCTCTTCCTGCCTTTTCCTCCTCTCTCTCCTCCTCTCTCCTCTTCCTCTCTCTTTCTTCTCTCTCTTCCTCCTCTCTCTTCCTCCTCTCTCTTCCTCTTCTCTCTTCCTCCTCTCTCTTCCCTCCTCTCTCTTCCTCCTCTTTCTTCCTCTTCTCTCTTCCTCCTCTCTATTCCTCCTCTCTCTTCCTCCTCTCTTTTCCTCCTATTTTCCTCTCTGTTCCTCCTCCCTTTTCCTCCTCTCTCTTCCTCCTTTCTCTTCCTCCTCTCTTTTCCTCCTCTCCCTGCTTCTCTCTCTTCTCCTCTCTTTCTCCTCTGTATTCCTCCTCTCTCCTTTTCCTCTCTCTTACTCCTTCTCCTCTTCCTCAATCTTCCTCCTCTCTCTTCCTCCTCTCTCCTCTTCCTCTCTCTTCCTCCACTCTCTTCCTCCTCTCTCTTCCTACTCTCTCCTCTTCCTCTCTGTTCCGCCTCCCTTTTCCTCCTCTCTCTTCCTCCTCTCTCCTTTTCCTCTCTCTTCCTCCTTTCTCCTCTTCCTCACTCTTCCTCCTCTCCCTTCCTCCTCTCTCCTCTTCCTCTCTCTTCCTTCTCTCTCTTCCTACTCTCTCTTCCTCCTCTCTCTTCCTCCTCACTCCTCTTCCTCTCTCTTCCTCCTCTCTCCTCCTCTTCTCTCCTCTTCCTCTCTCTTCCTCCTCTCTCTTCCTCCTCTCTTTCCCCTCTCTTTTCCTCCTCTCTCCTCCTCCTCTCTCTTCCTCCTCTCTCTTTCTACTCTCTCCTCTTTCTCTCTCTTCCTTCTCTCTCTTCCTCCTCTCCTTTACTCCTCTCTCTTCCTCCTCTCTCTTCCTCCTCTCTTTTCCTCCTATTTTTCCTCTCTCTTCCTCCTCTCTCTTCCTCCTCTCTCTTCCTCCTCTCTCTTCCTCCTCTCTCTTTCTCCTCTCTCTTCCTCCTCTCTCCTCCTCCTCCCTCTTCCTCCTCTGTCTTTCTACTCTCTCCTCTTCATCTCTCTTCCTCCGCTCTCTTCCTCCTCTCTCCTCCTCCTCTCTCCTCTTCCTCTCTCTTCCTCCTCTCTCTTCCTCCTCTCTCCTTTTCCTCTTTGTTCCTCCTCGCATTTCCTCCTCTCTCTTCCTCCTCTCTCCTCCTCCTCTCTCTTCCTCCTCTCTCCTCCTCCTCTATTTTCCTCCTATTTTTCCTCTCTCTTCCTCCTCTCTCTTCCTCCTCTCTTTTCCTCCTCTCTATTCCTTCTCTCTCTTCCTCCTCTCTCTTCCTCCTCTCCCTTCCTCCTCTCTCCTCCTCCTCTATCGTCTTCCTCTCTATTCCTCCTCTCTCTTCCTCCTCTCTCTTCCTCCTCTCTCCTCTTCCTCTCTGTTCCTCCTCCTTTTTCCTCCTCTCTCTTCCTCCTCTCCTCTCTTCCTCTCTCTTCCTCCTCTCTCTTCCTCCGCTCTCTTCCTCCTCTCTCCTCCTCCTCTCTCCTCTTCCTCCCTTTTCCTCCTCTCTCTTCCTCCTCTCTCCTCTTCCTCTCCCTTTCTTCTCTCTCTTCCTCCTCTCTCTTCCTCCTCTCTCTTCCTCTTCTCTCTTCCTCCTCTCTCTTCCTTCTCTCTCTTCCTCCTCTCTCTTCCTCTTCTCTCTTCCTCCTCTCTATTCCTCCTCTCTCTTCCTCCTCTCTTTTCCTCCTATTTTTCCTCTCTGTTCCTCCTCCCTTTTCCTCCACTCTCTTCCTCCTTTCTCTTCCTCCTCTCTTTTCCTCCTCTCTCCTCCTTCTCTCTCTTCCTCCTCTCTTTCTCCTCTGTATTCCCCCTCTCTTCTTTTCCTCTCTCTTCCTACTCTCTCTTCCTACTCTCCCTTCCTCCTCTCTCCTCCTCCTCTATCCTCTTCCTCTCTATTCTTCCTCTCTCTTCCTCCGCTCTCTTCCTCCTCTCTCCTCCTCCTCTCTCCTCTTCCTCTCTCTTCCTCCTCTCTCTTCCTCCTCTCTCCGCTTCCTCTCTCTTCCTTCTCTCTCTTCCTCCTCTCTCTTCCTCCTCTCTCTTCCTCCTCTCTCTTCCTCCTCTCTCTTCCTCCTCTCTTTTCCTCCTATTTTTCCTCTCTCTTCCTCCTCTCTCTTCCTTCTCTCTTCCTCCTTTCTCTTCCTCTCTCTTTTCCTCCTCTCTCTTTCTCCTCTCTTTACCTCCTCTCTCCTCCTATTCTCTCTTCCTCCTCTCTAATTCTACTCTCTCATCTTCCTCTCTCTTCCTCCGCTCTCTTCCTCCTCTCTCCTCTTCCTCTCTCTTCCTCCTCTCTCCTCCTTCTCTCTCCTCTTCCTCTCTATTCCTCATCTCTCTTCCTCCTCTCTCTTCCTCCTCTCTCCTCTTCCTCTCTGTTCCTCCTCCCTTTTCCTCCTCTCTCCTCTTCCTCTCTATTCCTCCTCTCTCTTCCTCCTCTCTTTTCCTCCTATTTTTCCTCTCTTCCTCCTCCCTTTTCCTCCTCTCTCTTCCTCCTCTCTTCTCTTACTCTCTCTTCCTCTTCTCTCCTCTTCCTCTCTCTTCCTCCACTCTAATTCTACTGTCTCATCTTCCTCTCTCTTCCTCCGCTCTCTTCCTCCTCTCTCCTCCTCCTCTCTCCTCTTCCTCCCTTTTCCTCCTCTCTCTTCCTCCTCTCTCCTCTTCCTCTCTCTTTCTTCTCTCTCTTCCTCCTCTCTCTTCCTCCTCTCTCTTCCTCTTCTCTCTTCCTCCACTCTCTTCCTCCTCTCTCTTCCTCCTCTCTCTTCCTCTTCTCTCTTCCTCCTCTCTATTCCTCCTCTCTCTTCCTCCTCTCTTTTCCTCCTATTTTTCCTCTCTGTTCCTCCTCCCTTTTCCTCCTCTCTCTTCCTCCTTTCTCTTCCTCCTCTCTCTTCCTCCTCCCTCCTCTTCCTCTCTGTTCCTCCTCCCTTTTCCTCCTCTCTCTTCCTCCTCTCTCCTCTTCCTCTCTCTTCCTTCTCTCTCTTCCTACTCTCTCTTCCTCCTCTCTCTTCCTCCTCACTCCTCTTCCTCTCTCTTCCTCCTCTCTCCTCCTCTTCTCTCCTCTTCCTCTCTCTTCCTCCTCTCTCTTCCTCCTCTCTCTTTCTCCTCTCTTTTCCTCCTCTCTCCTCCTCCTCTCTCTTCCTCCTCTCTCTTTCTACTCTCTCCTCTTCCTCTCTCTTACTCCGCTCTCTTCCTCCTCTCTCCTCCTCCTCTCTCCTCTTCCTCTCTCTTCCTCCTCTCTCTACCTCCTCTCTCCTCTTCCTCTCTCTTCCTCCTCTCTCTTCCTCCTCTCTTTTCCTCCTCTCTCCTCCTCCTCTTTCTTCCTCCTCTCTCTTTCTACTCTCTCCTCTTTCTCTCTCTTCCTTCTCTCTCTTCCTCCTCTCCTTTACTCCTCTCTCTTCCTCCTCTCTCTTCCTCCTCTCTTTTCCTCCTATTTTTCCTCTCTCTTCCTCCTCTCTCTTCCTCCTCTCTCTTCCTCCTCTGTCTGCCTCCTCTCTCTTTCTCCTCTCTTTTCCTCCTCTCTCCTCCTCCTCTCTCTTCCTCCTCTGTCTTTCTACTCTCTCCTCTTCATCTCTCTTCCTCTGCTCTCTTCCTCCTCTCTCCTCCTCCTCTCTCCTCTTCCTCTCTCTTCCTCCTCTCTCTTCCTCCTCTCTCCTCTTCCTCTCTGTTCCTCCTCGCTTTTCCTCCTCTCTCTTCCTCCTCTCTCCTCCTCCTCTCTCTTCCTCCTCTCTCCTCCTCCTCTCTTTTCCTCCTCTCTCCTCCTTCTCTCTCTTCCTCCTCTCTCTTCCTCCTCTCCCTTCCTCCTCTCACCTCCTCCTCTATCCTCTTCCTCTCTATTCCTCCTCTCCCTTCCTCCTCTTTCTTCCTCCTCTGTCCTCTTCCTCTCTGTTCCTCCTCCTTTTTCCTCCTCTCTCTTCCTCCTCTCTTCTCTTCCTCTCTCTTCCTCCTCTCTCCTCTTCCTCTCTCTTCCTCCTCTCTAATTCTACTGTCTCATCTTCCTCTCTCTTCCTCCTCTCTCTTCCTCCTCTCTCCTCCTCCTCTCTCCTCTTCCTCCCTTTTCCTCCTCTCTCTTCCTCCTCTCTCCTCTTCCTCTCCCTTTCTTCTCTCTCTTCCTCCTCTCTCTTCCTCCTCTCTCTTCCTCTTCTCTCTTCCTCCTCTCTCTTCCTCCTCTCTCTTCCTCCTCTCTCTTTCTCTTCTCTCTTCCTCCTCTCTATGCCTCCTCTCTCTTCCTCCTCTCTTTTCCTCCTATTTTTCCTCTCTGTTCCTCCTCCTTTTTCCTCCACTCTCTTCCTCCTTTCTATTCCTCCTCTCTTTTCCTCCTCTCTCCTCCTTCTCTCTCTTCCTCCTCTCTTTCTCCTCTGTATTCCTCCTCTCTCCTTTTCCTCTCTCTTACTCCTTTCTCCTCTTCCTCACTCTTCCTCCTCTCTCTTCCTCCTCTCTCCTCTTCCTCTCTCTTCCTCCACTCTCTTCCTCCTCTCTCTTCCTCCTCTCTCCTCTTCCTCTCTGTTCCTCCTCCCTTTTCATCCTCTCTCTTCCTCCTCTCTCCTTTTCCTCTCCCTTCCTCCTTTCTCCTCTTCCTCACTCTTCCTCCTCTCTCTTCCTCCTCTCTCCTCTTCCTCTCTCTTCCTCCTCTCTCCTCCTCTTCTCTCCTCTTCCTCTCTCTTCCTCCTCACTCTTCCTCCTCTCCCTTTCTCCTATCTTTTCCTCCTCTCTCCTCCTCCTCTCTCTTCCTCCTCTCTCTTTCTACTCTCTCCTCTTCCTCTCTCTTCCTCCGCTCTCTTCCTCCTCTCTCCTCCTCCTCTCTTCTCTTCCTCTCTCTTCCTCCTCTCTCTTCCTCCTCTCTTTTCCTCCTATTTTTCCTCTCTCTTCCTCCTCTCTCTTCCTCCTCTCTTTTCCTCCTCTCTCCTCCTTCTCTCTCTTCCTCCTCTCTTTCTCCTCTGTATTCCTCCTCTCTCCTTTTCCTCTCTCTTACTCCTCTCTCTTCCTCCTCTCCCTTCCTCCTCTCTCCTCCTCCTCTATCCTCTTCCTCTCTATTCTTCCTCTCTCTTTCCTCCTCTCTCTTCCTCCTCTCTCCTCTTCCTCTCTCTTCCTCCTCTCTAATTCTACTCTCTCATCTTCCTCTCTCTTCCTCCGCTCTCTTCCTCCTCTCTCTTCCTCCTCTCTCCTCTTCCTCTCTCTTCCTCCTCTCTCTTCCTCCTCTCTCCTCTCCTCTCTGTTCCTCCTCCTTTTTCCTCCTCTCTCTTCCTCCTCTCTCCTCTTCCTCTCTCTTCCTTCTCTCTCTTCCTCCTCTCTCTTCCTCTTCTCTCTTCCTCCTCTCTCTTCCTTCTCTCTCTTCCTCCTCTCTTTTCCTCCTATTTTTCCTCTCTCTTCCTCCTCTCTCTTCCTCCTCTCTCTTCCTCCTTTCTCTTCCTCTCTCTTTTCCACCTCTCTCTTTCTCCTCTCTTTACCTCCTCTCTCCTCCTGTTCTCTCTTCCTCCTCTCTAATTCTACTCTCTCATCTTCCTCTCTCTTCCTCCTCTCTCTTCCTCCTTTCTCTTCGTCCTCTCTTTTCCTCCTCTCTCCTCCTTCTCTCTCTTCCTCCTCTCTCTTTCTCCTCTGTATTCCTCCTCTCTCCTTTTCCTCTCTCTTCCTCCTTTCTCCTCTTCCTCACTCTTCCTCCTCTCTCTTCCTCCTCTCTCCTCTTCCTCGTTCTTCCTTCTCTCTCTTCCTCCTCTCTCTTCCTCCTCTCTCTTCCTCCTCTCTCTTCCTCCTCTCTTTTCCTCCTCTCTCCTCTTTCTCTCTCTTCCTCCTCTCTCCTCCTCCTCTCTCCTCTTCCTCTCTCTTCCTCCTCTCTCTTCCTCCTCTCTCTTCCTCCTCTCTTTTCCTCGTCTCTCCTCCTCCTCTCTCTTCCTCCTCTCTCTTTCTACTCTCTCCTCTTCCTCTCTCTTCCTCCACTCTCTTCCTCCTCTCTCCTCCTCCTCTCCCCTCTTCCTCTCTCTTCCTCCTCTCTCCTCCTCCTCTCTCCTCTTCCTCTCTCTTCCTCCTCCCTCTTCCTCCTCTCTTTTCCTCCTCTCTCCTCCTCCTCTCTCTTCCTCCTCTCTCTTTCTACTCTCTCCTCTTCCTCTCTCTTCCTCCGCTCTCTTCCTCCTCTCACCTCCTCCTCTCTCCTCTTCCTCTCTCTTCCTCCTCTCTCTTCGTCCTCTCTCCTCTTCCTCTCTGTTCCTCCTCCCTTTTCCTCCTCTCTCTTCCTCCTCTCTCCTTTTTCTCTCTCTTCCTTCTCTCTCTTCCTCCTCTCTTTTCCTCCTCTCTCCTCCTCCTCTCCCTTACTCCTCTCTCTTCCTCCTCTCTCTTCCTCCTCTCTTTTCCTCCTATTTTTCCTCTCTCTTCCTCCTCTCTCTTCCTCCTCTCTCTTCCTCCTCTGTCTTTCTACTCTCTCCTCTTCCTCTCTCTTCCTCCGCTCTCTTCCTCCTCTCTCCTCCTCCTCTCTCCTCTTCCTCTCTCTTCCTCCTCTCTCTTCGTCCTCTCTCCTCTTCCTCTCTGTTCCTCCTCCCTTTTCCTCCTCTCTCTTCCTCCTCTCTCCTCTTCCTCTCTCTTCCTCCTCTCTCTTCCTCCTCTCTCCTCTTCCTCTCTCTTCCTCCTCTCTCTTGCTCCTCTCTCTTCCTCCTCTCTCTTCCTCCTCTCTCTTCCTCCTCTCTCTTCCTCCTCTATTTTCCTCCTATTTTTCCTCTCTCTTCCTCCTCTCTCTTCCTCCTCTCTTTTCATCCTCTCTCCTCCTTCTCTCTCTTCCTCCTCTCTCTTTCTCCTCTGTATTCCTACTCTCTCCTTTTCCTCTCTCGTCCTCCTCTCTCTTCCTCCTCTCCCTTCCTCCTCTCTCCTCCTCCTCTATCCTCTTCCTCTCTATTCCTCCTCTCTCTTCCTCCTCTATCTTCCTCCTCTCTTTTCCTCCTATTTTTCCTCTTACTTCCTCCTTTCTCCTCTTCCTCACTCTTCCTCCTCTCTCTTCCTCCTCTCTCCTCTTCCTCTCTCTTCCTCCTCTCTCTTCCTCCTCTCTCCTCTTCCTCTCTCTTCCTCCTCTCTCTTCCTCCTCTCTCTTCCTCCTCTCTCCTCCTCCTCTCTCTTCTTCCTCTCTATTCCTCCTCTCTCTTCCTCCTCTCTCTTCCTCCTCTCTCCTCTTCCTCTCTGTTCCTCCTCCCTTTTCCTCCTCTCTCTTCCTCCTCTCTCCTCTTCCTCTCTCTTCCTCCTCTTTCCTCCTCTATCCTCCTCTTCCTCTCTCTTCCTCCTCTCTCTTTCTCCTCTCTTTTCCTCCTATTTTTCCTCTCTCTTCCTCCTCTCTCTTCCTCCTCTCTCTTCCTCCTTTCTCTTCCTCCTCTCTTTACCTCCTGTCTCCACCTTCTCTCTTTTCCTCCTCTCTCTTCCTCCTCACTCGTCTTCCTCTCTCTTCCTCCTCTCTCTTCCTCCTCTCTTTTCCTCCTATTTTTCCTCTCTCTTCTTCCTCTCTCTTCCTCCTCTCTCTTCCTCCTTTCTCTTCCTCCTCTCTTTTCCTCCTCTCTCCTCCTTCTCTCTCTTCCTCCTCTCTTTCTCCTCTGTATTCCTCCTCTCTCTTTTTCCTCTCTCTTCCTCCTTTCTCCTCTTCCTCACTCTTCCTCCTCTCTCTTCCTCCTCTCTACTCTTCCTCTCTCTTCCTCCACTCTCTTCCTCCTCTGTCTTCCTCCTCTCTCCTCTTCCTCTCTGTTCCTCCTCCCTTTTCCTCCTCTCTCTTCCTCCTCTCTCCTCTTCCTCTCTCTTCCTCCTCTCTCCTCTTCCTCTCTCTTCCTCCTCTCTCCTCCTCCTCTCTCCTCTTCCTCTCTCTTCCTCCTCTCTCTTCCTCCTCTCTTTTCCTCCTCTCTCCTCCTCCTCTCTCTTCCTCCTCTCTCTTTCAATCTCTCCTCTTCCTCTCTCTTCCTCCACTCTCTTCCTCCTCTCTCCTCCTCCTTTCTCTTCCTCCTCTCTTTTCCTCCTCTCTCTTCCTCCTCTCCCTTCCTCCTCTCTCCTCCTCCTCTATCCTCTTCCTCTCTATTCTTCCTCCCTCTTCCTCCTCTCTCTTCCTCCTCTCTCATCTTCCTCTCTCTTCCTCCTCCCTTTTCCTCCTCTCTCTTCCTCCTCTCTTCTCTTCCTCTCTCTTCCTCCTCTCTCCTCTTGTTCTCTCTTCCTCCTCTCTAATTCTACTCTCTCATCTTCCTCTCTCTTCCTCCGCTCTCTTCCTCCTCTCTCCTCCTCCTCTCTCCTCTTCCTCTCTCTTCCTCCTCTCTCTTCCTCCTCTCTCCTCTTCCTCTCTCTTCCTTCTCTCTCTTCCTCCTCTCTCTTCCTCCTCTCTCTTCCTCTTCTCTCTTCCTCCTCTCTCTTCCTCCTCTCTCTTCCTCTCTCTTTTCCTCCTATTTTTCGTCTCTCTTCCTCCTCTCTCTTCCTTCTCTCTTCCTCCTTTCTCTTCCTCTCTCTTTTCCTCCTCTCTCTTTCTCCTCTCTTTACCTCCTCTCTCCTCCTGTTCTCTCTTCCTCCTCTCTAATTCTACTCTCTCATCTTCCTCTCTCTTCCTCCGCTCTCTTCCTCCTCACTCCTCTTCCTCTGTCTTCCTCCTCTCTCCTCGTTCTCTCTCCTCTTCCTCTCTATTCCTCATCTCTCTTCCTCCTCTCTCTTCCTCCTCTCTCCTCTTCCTCTCTGTTCCTCCTCCCTTTTCCTCCTCTCTCCTCTTCCTCTCTATTCCTCCTCTCTCTTCCTCCTCTCTTTTCCTCCTATTTTTCCTCTCTTCCTCCTCCCTTTTCCTCCTCTCTCTTCCTCCTCTCTTCTCTTCCTCTCTCTTCCTCCTCTCTCCTCTTCCTCTCTCTTCCTCCTCTCTAATTCTACTGTCTCATCTTCATCTCTCTTCCTCCGCTCTCTTCCTCCTCTCTCCTCCTCCTCTCTCCTCTTCCTGCCTTTTCCTCCTCTCTCTTCCTCCTCTCTCCTCTTCCTCTCTCGTTCTTCTCTCTCTTCCTCCTCTCTCTTCCTCCTCTCTCTTCCTCTTCTCTCTTCCTCCTCTCTCTTCCTCCTCTCTCTTCCTCCTCTCTCTTCCTCTTCTCTCTTCCTCCTCTCTATTCCTCCTCTCTCTTCCTCCTCTCTTTTCCTCCTATTTTTCCTCTCTGTTCCTCCTCCCTTTTCCTCCTCTCTCTTCCTCCTTTCTCTTCCTCCTTTCTTTTCCTCCTCTCTCCTGCTTCTCTCTCTTCCTCCTCTCTTTCTCCTCTGTATTCCTCCTCTCTCCTTCTCCTTTCTCTTACTCCTTTCTCCTCTTCCTCAATCTTCCTCCTCTCTCTTCCTCCTCTCTCCTCTTCCTCTCTCTTCCTCCACTCTCTTCCTCCTCTCTCTTCCTCCTCTCTCCTCTTCCTCTCTGTTCCTCCTCCCTTTTCCTCCTCTCTCTTCCTCCTCTCTCCTTTTCCTCTCCCTTCCTCCTCTCTCCTCTTCCTCTCTCTTCCTTCTCTCTCTTCCTACTCTCTCTTCCTCCTCTCTCTTCCTCCTCACTCCTCTTCCTCTCTCTTCCTCCTCTCTCCTCCTCTTCTCTCCTCTTCCTCTCTCTTCCTGCTCTCTCTTCCTCCTCTCTCTTTCTCCTCTCTTTTCCTCCTCTCTCCTCCTCCTCTCTCTTCCTCCTCTCTCTTTCTACTCTCTCCTCTTTATCTCTCTTCCTTCTCTCTCTTCCTCCTCTCCTTTACTCCTCTCTCTTCCTCCTCTCTCTTCCTCCTCTCTTTTCCTCCTATTTTACCTCTCTCTTCCTCCTCTCTCTTCCTCCTCTCTCTTCCTCCTCTCTCTTCCTCCTCTCTCTTTCTCCTCTCTCTTCCTCCTCTCTCCTCCTCCTCCCTCTTCCTCCTCTGTCTTTGTACTCTCTCCTCTTCATCTCTCTTCCTCCGCTCTCTTCCTCCTCTCTCCTCCTCCTCTCTCCTCTTCCTCTCTCTTCCTCCTCTCTCTTCCTCCTCTCTCCTCTTCCTCTTTGTTCCTCCTCGCATTTCCTCCTCTCTCTTCCTCCTCTCTCCTCCTCCTCTCTCTTCCTCCTCTCTCCTCCTCCTCTATTTTCCTCCTATTTTTCCTCTCGCTTCCTCCTCTCTCTTCCTCCTCTCTTTTCCTCCTCTCTATTCCTTCTCTCTCTTCCTCCTCTCTCTTCCTCCTCTCCCTTCCTACTCTCTCCTCCTCCTCTATCGTCTTCCTCTCTATTCCTCCTCTCTCTTCCTCCTCTCTCTTCCTCCTCTCTCCTCTTCCTCTCTGTTCCTCCTCCCTTTTCCTCCTCTCTCTTCCTCCTCTCTCCTCTTCCTCTCTCTTCCTCCTCTTTCCTCCTCTATCCTCCTCTTCCTCTCTCTTCCTCCTCTCTCTTCCTCCTCTCTTTTCCTCCTATTTTTCCTCTCTCTTCCTCCTCTCTCTTCCTCCTCTCTCTTCCTCCTTTCTCTTCCTCCTCTCTTTACCTCCTGTCTCCACCTTCTCTCTTTTCCTCCTCTCTCTTCCTCCTCACTCGTCTTCCTCTCTCTTCCTCCTCTCTCTTCCTCCTCTCTCTTCCTCCTCTCTTTTCCTCCTATTTTTCCTCTCTCTTCTTCCTCTCTCTTCCTCCTCTCTCTTCCTCCTTTCTCTTCCTCCTCTCTTTTCCTCCTCTCTCCTCCTTCTCTCTCTTCCTCCTCTCTTTCTCCTCTGTATTCCTCCTCTCTCTTTTTCCTCTCTCTTCCTCCTTTCTCCTCTTCCTCACTCTTCCTCCTCTCTCTTCCTCCTCTCTACTCTTCCTCTCTCTTCCTCCACTCTCTTCCTCCTCTGTCTTCCTCCTCTCTCCTCTTCCTCTCTGTTCCTCCTCCCTTTTCCTCCTCTCTCTTCCTCCTCTCTCCTCTTCCTCTCTCTTCCTCCTCTCTCCTCCTCCTCTCTCCTCTTCCTCTCTCTTCCTCCTCTCTCTTCCTCCTCTCTTTTCCTCCTCTCTCCTCCTCCTCTCTCTTCCTCCTCTCTCTTTCAAATCTCTCCTCTTCCTCTCTCTTCCTCCACTCTCTTCCTCCTCTCTCCTCCTCCTTTCTCTTCCTCCTCTCTTTTCCTCCTCTCTCTTCCTCCTCTCCCTTCCTCCTCTCTCCTCCTCCTCTATCCTCTTCCTCTCTATTCTTCCTCCCTCTTCCTCCTCTCTCTTCCTCCTCTCTCATCTTCCTCTCTCTTCCTCCTCCCTTTTCCTCCTCTCTCTTCCTCCTCTCTTCTCTTCCTCTCTCTTCCTCCTCTCTCCTCTTGTTCTCTCTTCCTCCTCTCTAATTCTACTCTCTCATCTTCCTCTCTCTTCCTCCGCTCTCTTCCTCCTCTCTCCTCCTCCTCTCTCCTCTTCCTCTCTCTTCCTCCTCTCTCTTCCTCCTCTCTCCTCTTCCTCTCTCTTCCTTCTCTCTCTTCCTCCTCTCTCTTCCTCCTCTCTCTTCCTCTTCTCTCTTCCTCCTCTCTCTTCCTCCTCTCTCTTCCTCTCTCTTTTCCTCCTATTTTTCCTCTCTCTTCCACCTCTCTCTTCCTTCTCTCTTCCTCCTTTCTCTTCCTCTCTCTTTTCCTCCTCTCTCTTTCTCCTCTCTTTACCTCCTCTCTCCTCCTGTTCTCTCTTCCTCCTCTCTAATTCTACTCTCTCATCTTCCTCTCTCTTCCTCCGCTCTCTTCCTCCTCACTCCTCTTCCTCTGTCTTCCTCCTCTCTCCTCGTTCTCTCTCCTCTTCCTCTCTATTCCTCATCTCTCTTCCTCCTCTCTCTTCCTCCTCTCTCCTCTTCCTCTCTGTTCCTCCTCCCTTTTCCTCCTCTCTCCTCTTCCTCTCTATTCCTCCTCTCTCTTCCTCCTCTCTTTTCCTCCTATTTTTCCTCTCTTCCTCCTCCCTTTTCCTCCTCTCTCTTCCTCCTCTCTTCTCTTCCTCTCTCTTCCTCCTCTCTCCTCTTCCTCTCTCTTCCTCCTCTCTAATTCTACTGTCTCATCTTCATCTCTCTTCCTCCGCTCTCTTCCTCCTCTCTCCTCCTCCTCTCTCCTCTTCCTGCCTTTTCCTCCTCTCTCTTCCTCCTCTCTCCTCTTCCTCTCTCGTTCTTCTCTCTCTTCCTCCTCTCTCTTCCTCCTCTCTCTTCCTCTTCTCTCTTCCTCCTCTCTCTTCCTCCTCTCTCTTCCTCCTCTCTCTTCCTCTTCTCTCTTCCTCCTCTCTATTCCTCCTCTCTCTTCCTCCTCTCTTTTCCTCCTATTTTTCCTCTCTGTTCCTCCTCCCTTTTCCTCCTCTCTCTTCCTCCTTTCTCTTCCTCCTTTCTTTTCCTCCTCTCTCCTGCTTCTCTCTCTTCCTCCTCTCTTTCTCCTCTGTATTCCTCCTCTCTCCTTTTCCTTTCTCTTACTCCTTTCTCCTCTTCCTCAATCTTCCTCCTCTCTCTTCCTCCTCTCTCCTCTTCCTCTCTCTTCCTCCACTCTCTTCCTCCTCTCTCTTCCTCCTCTCTCCTCTTCCTCTCTGTTCCTCCTCCCTTTTCCTCCTCTCTCTTCCTCCTCTCTCCTTTTCCTCTCCCTTCCTCCTCTCTCCTCTTCCTCTCTCTTCCTTCTCTCTCTTCCTACTCTCTCTTCCTCCTCTCTCTTCCTCCTCACTCCTCTTCCTCTCTCTTCCTCCTCTCTCCTCCTCTTCTCTCCTCTTCCTCTCTCTTCCTGCTCTCTCTTCCTCCTCTCTCTTTCTCCTCTCTTTTCCTCCTCTCTCCTCCTCCTCTCTCTTCCTCCTCTCTCTTTCTACTCTCTCCTCTTTATCTCTCTTCCTTCTCTCTCTTCCTCCTCTCCTTTACTCCTCTCTCTTCCTCCTCTCTCTTCCTCCTCTCTTTTCCTCCTATTTTACCTCTCTCTTCCTCCTCTCTCTTCCTCCTCTCTCTTCCTCCTCTCTCTTCCTCCTCTCTCTTTCTCCTCTCTCTTCCTCCTCTCTCCTCCTCCTCCCTCTTCCTCCTCTGTCTTTGTACTCTCTCCTCTTCATCTCTCTTCCTCCGCTCTCTTCCTCCTCTCTCCTCCTCCTCTCTCCTCTTCCTCTCTCTTCCTCCTCTCTCTTCTTCCTCTCTCCTCTTCCTCTTTGTTCCTCCTCGCATTTCCTCCTCTCTCTTCCTCCTCTCTCCTCCTCCTCTCTCTTCCTCCTCTCTCCTCCTCCTCTATTTTCCTCCTATTTTTCCTCTCGCTTCCTCCTCTCTCTTCCTCCTCTCTTTTCCTCCTCTCTATTCCTTCTCTCTCTTCCTCCTCTCTCTTCCTCCTCTCCCTTCCTACTCTCTCCTCCTCCTCTATCGTCTTCCTCTCTATTCCTCCTCTCTCTTCCTCCTCTCTCTTCCTCCTCTCTCCTCTTCCTCTCTGTTCCTCCTCCTTTTTCCTCCTCTCTCTTCCTCCTCTCCTCTCTTCCTCTCTCTTCCTCCTCTCTCCTCCTCCTCTCTCTTCCTCCTCTCTAATTCTACTGTCTCATCTTCCTCTCTCTTCCTCCGCTCTCTTCCTCCTCTCTCCTCCTCCTCTCTCCTCTTCCTCCCTTTTCCTCCTCTCTCTTCCTCCTCTCTCCTCTTCCTCTCCCTTTCTTCTCTCTCTTCCTCCTCTCTCTTCCTCCTCTCTCTTCCTCTTCTCTCTTCCTCCTCTCTCTTCCTTCTCTCTCTTCCTCCTCTCTCTTCCTCTTCTCTCTTCCTCCTCTCTATTCCTCCTCTCTCTTCCTCCTCTCTTTTCCTCCTATTTTTACTCTCTGTTCCTCCTCCCTTTTCCTCCACTCTCTTCCTCCTTTCTCTTCCTCCTCTCTTTTCCTCCTCTCTCCTCCTTCTCTCTCTTCCTCCTCTATATTCCTCCTCTCTCTTCCTCCTCTCCCATACTCCTCTCTCTTCCTCCTCTCTCTTCCTCCTCTCTTTTCCTCCTATTTTTCCTCTCTCTTCCTCCTCTCTCTTCCTCCTCTCTCTTCCTCCTTTCTCTTCCTCCTCTCTTTTCCTCCTCTCTCCTCCTTCTCTCTCTTCCTCCTCTCTTTCTCCTCTGTATTCCCCCTCTCTTCTTTTCCTCTCTCTTCCTACTCTCTCTTCCTCCTCTCCCTTCCTCCTCTCTCCTCCTCCTCTATCCTCTTCCTCTCTATTCTTCCTCTCTCTTCCTCCGCTCTCTTCCTCCTCTCTCCTCCTCCTCTCTCCTCTTCCTCTCTCTTCCTCCTCTCTCTTCCTCCTCTCTCCGCTTCCTCTCTCTTCCTCCTCTCTCTTCCTCCTCTCTCTTCCTCCTCTCTCTTCCTCCTCTCTATTCCTCCTCTCTTTTCCTCCTATTTTTCCTCTCTCTTCCTCCTCTCTCTTCCTTCTCTCTTCCTCCTTTCTCTTCCTCTCTCTTTTCCTCCTCTCTCTTTCTCCTCTCTTTACCTCCTCTCTCCTCCTGTTCTCTCTTCCTCCTCTCTAATTCTACTCTCTCATCTTCCTCTCTCTTCCTCCGCTCTCTTCCTCCTCTCTCCTCTTCCTCTGTCTTCCTCCTCTCTCCTCGTTCTCTCTCCTCTTCCTCTCTATTCCTCATCTCTCTTCCTCCTCTCTCTTCCTCCTCTCTCCTCTTCCTCTCTGTTCCTCCTCCCTTTTCCTCCTCTCTCCTCTTCCTCTCTATTCCTCCTCTCTCTTCCTCCTCTCTTTTCCTCCTATTTTTCCTCTCTTCCTCCTCCCTTTTCCTCCTCTCTCTTCCTCCTCTCTTCTCTTCCTCTCTCTTCCTCCTCTCTCCTCTTCCTCTCTCTTCCTCCTCTCTAATTCTACTGTCTCATCTTCATCTCTCTTCCTCCGCTCTCTTCCTCCTCTCTCCTCCTCCTCTCTCGTCTTCCTGCCTTTTCCTCCTCTCTCTTCCTCCTCTCTCCTCTTCCTCTCTCTTTCTTCTCTCTCTTCCTCCTCTCTCTTCCTCCTCTCTCTTCCTCTTCTCTCTTCCTCCTCTCTCTTCCTCCTCTCTCTTCCTCCTCTCTCGTCCTCTTCTCTCTTCCTCCTCTCTATTCCTCCTCTCTCTTCCTCCTCTCTTTTCCTCCTATTTTTCCTCTCTGTTCCTCCTCCCTTTTCCTCCTCTCCCTTCCTCCTTTCTCTTCCTCCTTTCTTTTCCTCCTCTCTCCTGCTTCTCTCTCTTCCTCCTCTCTTTCTCCTCTGTATTCCTCCTCTCTCCTTTTCCTTTCTCTTACTCCTTTCTCCTCTTCCTCAATCTTCCTCCTCTCTCTTCCTCCTCTCTCCTCTTCCTCTCTCTTCCTCCACTCTCTTCCTCCTCTCTCTTCCTCCTCTCTCCTCTTCCTCTCTGTTCCTCCTCCCTTTTCCTCCTCTCTCTTCCTCCTCTCTCCTTTTCCTCTCTCTTCCTCCTCTCTCCTCTTCCTCTCTCTTCCTTCTCTCTCTTCCTACTCTCTCTTCCTCCTCTCTCTTCCTCCTCACTCCTCTTCCTCTCTCTTCCTCCTCTCTCCTCCTCTTCTCTCCTCTTCCTCTCTCTTCCTGCTCTCTCTTCCTCCTCTCTCTTTCTCCTCTCTTTTCCACCTCTCTCCTCCTCCTCTCTCTTCCTCCTCTCTCTTTCTACTCTCTCCTCTTTATGTCTCTTCCTTCTCTCTCTTCCTCCTCTCCTTTATTCCTCTCTCTTCCTCCTCTCTCTTCCTCCTCTCTTTTCCTCCTATTTTTCCTCTCTCTTCCTCCTCTCTCTTCCTCCTCTCTCTTCCTCCTCTCTCTTCCTCCTCTCTCTTTCTCCTCTCTCTTCCTCCTCTCTCCTCCTCCTCCCTCTTCCTCCTCTGTCTTTGTACTCTCTCCTCTTCATCTCTCTTCCTCCGCTCTCTTCCTCCTCTCTCCTCCTCCTCTCTCCTCTTCCTCTCTCTTCCTCCTCTCTCTTCCTCCTCTCTCCTCTTCCTCTTTGTTCCTCCTCGCATTTCCTCCTCTCTCTTCCTCCTCTCTCCTCCTCCTCTCTCTTCCTCCTCTCTCCTCCTCCTCTATTTTCCTCCTATTTTTCCTCTCTCTTCCTCCTCTCTCTTCCTCCTCTCTTTTCCTCCTCTCTATTCCTTCTCTCTCTTCCTCCTCTCTCTTCCTCCTCTCCCTTCCTACTCTCTCCTCCTCCTCTATCGTCTTCCTCTCTATTCCTCCCCTCTCTTCCTCCTCTCTCTTCCTCCTCTCTCCTCTTCCTCTCTGTTCCTCCTCCTTTTTCCTCCTCTCTCTTCCTCCTCTCCTCTCTTCCTCTCTCTTCCTCCTCTCTCCTCCTCCTCTCTCTTCCTCCTCTCTAATTCTACTGTCTCATCTTCCTCTCTCTTCCTCCGCTCTCTTCCTCCTCTCTCCTCCTCCTCTCTCTTCTTCCTCCCTTTTCCTCCTCTCTCTTCCTCCTCTCTCCTCTTCCTCTCCCTTTCTTCTCTCTCTTCCTCCTCTCTCTTCCTCCTCTCTCTTCCTCTTCTCTCTTCCTCCTCTCTCTTCCTTCTCTCTCTTCCTCCTCTCTCTTCCTCTTCTCTCTTCCTCCTCTCTATTCCTCCTCTCTCTTCCTCCTCTCTTTTCCTCCTATTTTTACTCTCTGTTCCTCCTCCCTTTTCCTCCACTCTCTTCCTCCTTTCTCTTCCTCCTCTCTTTTCCTCCTCTCTCCTCCTTCTCTCTCTTCCTCCTCTATATTCCTCCTCTCTCTTCCTCCTCTCCCATACTCCTCTCTCTTCCTCCTCTCTCTTCCTCCTCTCTTTTCCTCCTATTTTTCCTCTCTCTTCCTCCTCTCTCTTCCTCCTCTCTCTTCCTCCTTTCTCTTCCTCCTCTCTTTTCCTCCTCTCTCCTCCTTCTCTCTCTTCCTCCTCTCTTTCTCCTCTGTATTCCCCCTCTCTTCTTTTCCTCTCTCTTCCTACTCTCTCTTCCTCCTCTCCCTTCCTCCTCTCTCCTCCTCCTCTATCCTCTTCCTCTCTATTCTTCCTCTCTCTTCCTCCGCTCTCTTCCTCCTCTCTCCTCCTCCTCTCTCCTCTTCCTCTCTCTTCCTCCTCTCTCTTCCTCCTCTCTCCGCTTCCTCTCTCTTCCTCCTCTCTCTTCCTCCTCTCTCTTCCTCCTCTCTCTTCCTCCTCTCTCTTCCTCCTCTCTTTTCCTCCTATTTTTCCTCTCTCTTCCTCCTCTCTCTTCCTTCTCTCTTCCTCCTTTCTCTTCCTCTCTCTTTTCCTCCTCTCTCTTTCTCCTCTCTTTACCTCCTCTCTCCTCCTGTTCTCTCTTCCTCCTCTCTAATTCTACTCTCTCATCTTCCTCTCTCTTCCTCCGCTCTCTTCCTCCTCTCTCCTCTTCCTCTCTCTTCCTCCTCTCTCCTCGTTCTCTCTCCTCTTCCTCTCTATTCCTCATCTCTCTCCTCCTCTCTCTTCCTCCTCTCTCCTCTCTCCTCTCTGTTCCTCCTCCCTGTTCCTCCTCTCTCCTCTTCCTCTCTATTCCTCCTCTCTCTTCCTCCTCTCTTTTCCTCCTATTTTTCCTCTCTTCCTCCTCCCTTTTCCTCCTCTCTCTTCCTCCTCTCTTCTCTTCCTCTCTCTTCCTCCTCTCTCCTCTTCCTCTCTCTTCCTCCTCTCTAATTCTACTGTCTCATCTTCCTCTCTCTTCCTCCGCTCTCTTCCTCCTCTCTCCTCCTCCTCTCTCCTCTTCCTCCCTTTTCCTCCTCTCTCTTCCTCCTCTCTCCTCTTCCTCTCTCTTTCTTCTCTCTCTTCCTCCTCTCTCTTCCTCCTCTCTCTTCCTCTTCTCTCTTCCTCCTCTCTCTTCCTCCTCTCTCTTCCTCCTCTCTCTTCCTCTTCTCTCTTCCTCCTCTCTATTCCTCCTCTCTCTTCCTCCTCTCTTTTCCTCCTATTTTTCCTCTCTGTTCCTCCTCCCTTTTCCTCCTCTCTCTTCCTCCTTTCTCTTCCTCCTCTCTCTTCCTCCTCTCTCCTCTTCCGCTCTGATCCTCCTCCCTTTTCCTCCTCTCTCTTCCTCCTCTCTCCTTTTCCTCTCTCTTTCTCCTTTCTCCTCTTCCTCACTCTTCCTCCTCTCACTTCCTCCTCTCTCCTCTTCCTCTCTCTTCCTTCTCTCTCTTCCTACTCTCTCTTCCTCCTCTCTCTTCTCCTCCTCACTCCTCTTCCTCTCTCTTCCTCCTCTCTCCTCCTCTTCTCTCCTCTTCCTCTCTCTTCCTCCTCTCTCTTCCTCCTCTCTCTTTCTCCTCTCTTTTCCTCCTCTCTCCTCCTCCTATCTCTTCCTCCTCTCTCTTTCTACTCTCTCCTCTTCCTCTCTCTTCCTCCGCTCTCTTCCTCCTCTCTCCTCCTCCTCTCTCCTCTTCCTCTCTCTTCCTCCTCTCTCTAACTCCTCTCTCCTCTTCCTCTCTCTTCCTCCTCTCTCTTCCTCCTGTCTTTTCCTCCTCTCTCCTCCTCCTCTCTCTCCTCTCCTCTCTCTTTCTACTCTCTCCTCTTTCTCTCTCTTCCTTCTCTCTCTTCCTCCTCTCCTTTACTCCTCTCTCTTCCTCCTCTCTCTTCCTCCTCTCTTTTCCTCCTATTTTTCCTCTCTCTTCCTCCTCTCTCTTCCTCCTCTCTCTTCCTCCTCTCTGTGCCTCTTCTCTCTTTCTCCTCTCTTTTCCTCCTCTCTCCTCCTCCTCTCTCCTCTTCCTCTCTCTTCCTCCTCTCTCTTCCTCCTCTCTCCTCTTCCTCTCTGTTCTCCACGCTTTTCCTCCTCTCTCTTCCTCCTCTCTCCTCCTCCTCTCTCTTCCTCCTCTCTCCTCCTCCTCTATTTTCCTCCTATTTTTCCTCTCTCTTCCTCCTCTCTCTTCCTCCTCTCTTTTCCTCCTCTCTCCTCCTTCTCTCTCTTCCTCCTCTCTCTTCCTCCTCTCCCTTCCTCCTCTCACCTCCTCCTCTATCCTCTTCCTCTCTATTCCTCCTCTCTCTTCCTCCTCTCCCATACTCCTCTCTCTCATCCTCTCTGTTCCTCCTCCTTTTCCTCCTCTCTCTTCCTCCTCTATTTTCCTCCTATTTTCCTCTCTCTTCCTCCTCTCTCTTCCTCCTCTCTTTTCCTCCTCTCTCCTCCTTCTCTCTCTTCCTCCTCTCTCTTCCTCCTCTCCCTTCCTCCTCTCTCCTCCTCCTCTATCCTCTTCCTCTCTATTCCTCCTCTCTCTTCCTCCTCTCTCTTCCTCCTCTCTCCTCTTCTCTGTTCCTCCTCCTTTTTCCTCCTCTCTCTTCCTCCTCTCTTCTCTTCCTCTCTCTTCCTCCTCTCTCCTCTTCCTCTCTCTTCCTCCTCTCTAATTCTACTGTCTCATCTTCCTCTCTCTTCCTCCGCTCTCTTCCTCCTCTCTCCTCCTCCTCTCTCCTCTTCCTCCCTTTTCCTCCTCTCTCTTCCTCCTCTCTCCTCTTCCTCTCCCTTTCTTCTCTCTCTTCGTCCTCTCTCTTCCTCCTCTCTCTTCCTCTTCTCTCTTCCTCCTCTCTCTTCCTCCTCTCTCTTCCTCCTCTCTCTTTCTCTTCTCTCTTCCTCCTCTCTATTCCTCCTCTCTCTTCCTCCTCTCTTTTCCTCCTATTTTTCCTCTCTGTTCCTCCTCTCTTTTCCTCCTCTCTCCTCCTTCTCTCTCTTCCTCCTCTCTTTCTCCTCTGTATTCCTCCTCTCTCCTTTTCCTCTCTCTTACTCCTTTCTCCTCTTCCTCACTCTTCCTCCTCTCTCTTCCTCCTCTCTCCTCTTCCTCTCTCTTCCTCCACTCTCTTCCTCCTCTCTCTTCCTCCTCTCTCCTCTTCCTCTCTGTTCCTCCTCCCTTTTCATCCTCTCTCTTCCTCCTCTCTCCTTTAACTCTCTCTTCCTCCTTTCTCCTCTTCCTCACTCTTCCTCCTCTCTCTTCCTCCTCTCTCCTCTTCCTCTCTCTTCCTTCTCTCTCTTCCTACTCTCTCTTCCTCCTCTCTCTTCCTCTTCACTCCTCTTCCTCTCTCTTCCTCCTCTCTCTTCCTCCTCACTCCTCTTCCTCTCTCTTCCTCCTCCCTCTTCCTCCTCTCCCTTTCTCCTCTCTTTTCCTCCTCTCTCCTCCTCCTCTCTCTTCCTCCTCTCTCTTTCTACTCTCTCCTCTTTCTCTCTCTTCCTCCGCTCTCTTCCTCCTCTCTCCTCCTCCTCTCTTCTCTTCCTCTCTCTTCCTCCTCTCTCTTCCTCCTCTATTTTCCTCCTATTTTTCCTCTCTATTCCTCCTCTCTCTTCCTCCTCTCTCTTCCTCCTCTCTCCTCTTCCTCTCTGTTCCTCCTCCTTTTTCCTCCTCTCTGTTCCTCCTCTCTTCTCTTCCTCTCACTTCCTCCTCTCTCCTCTTCCTCTCTCTTCCTCCTCTCTCTTCCTCCTCTCTCTTCCTCCTCTCTTTTCCTCCTATTTTTCCTCTTTATTCCTCCTTTCTCCTCTTACTCACTCTTCCTCCTCTCTCCTCCTCCTCTCTCCTCTTCCTCTCTCTTCCTCCTCTCTCTTCCTCCTCTCTCCTCTTCCTCTCTATTCCTCCTCTCTCTTCCTCCTCTCTCTTCCTCCTCTCTCTTCCTCCTTTCTCTTCCTCTCTCTTTTCCTTCTCTCTCTTTCTCCTCTCTTTTCCTCCTCTCTCCTCCTCCTGTCTAATTCTACTCTCTCATCTTCCTATCTCTTCCTCCGCTCTCTTCCTCCTCTCTCCTCCTCCTCTCTCTTCCTCCTCTCTCTTCCTCCTCTCTCTTCCTCATCTCTCTTTCTACTCTCTCATCTTCCTCTCTCTTCCTCCGCTCTCTTCCTCCTCTCTCTTCCTCCTCTCTCCTCTTCCTCTCTGTTCCTCCTCCATTTTCCTCCTCTGTCTTCCTCCTCTCTCCTCTTCCTCTCTCTTCCTTCTCTCTCTTCCTCCTCTCTCTTCCTTCTCTCTCTTCCTCTTCTCTCTTCCTCCTCTCTCTTCCTTCTCTCTCTTCCTCCTCTCTTTTCCTCCTATTTTTCCTCTCTCTTCCTCCTCTCTCTTCCTCCTCTCTCTTCCTCCTTTCTCTTCCTCTCTCTTTTCCTCCTCTCTCCTCCTCCTCTCTCTTCCTCCTCTCTAATTCTACTCTCTCATCTTCCTCTCTCTTCCTCCGCTCTCTTCCTCCTCTCTCTTCCTCCTTTCTCCTCTTCCTCTCTGTTCCTCCTCCCTTTTCCTCCGCTGTCTTCCTCCTCTCTCCTCTTCCTATCTCTTCCTCCTCTCTCCTCCTCCTCTCTCCTCTTCCTCTCTATTGCTCCTCTCTCTTCCTCCTCTCTCCTCTTCCTCTCTGTTCCTCCTCCTTTTTCCTCCTCTCTCCTCTTCCTCTCTATTCCTCCTCTCTCTTCCTCCTCTCTTTTCCTCCTATTTTTCCTCTCTCTTCCTCCTCTCTCTTCCTCCTCTTTCTTCCTCCTTTCTCTTCCTCCTCTCTTTTCCTCCTCTCTCCTCCTTCTCTCTCTTCCTCCTCACTTTCTCCTCTGTATTCCTCCTTTCTCCTTTTCCTCTCTCTTCCTCCTCTCTCTTCCTCCTCTCTCTTCCTCCTTTCTCTTCCTCTTTCTTTTCATCCTCTCTCTTTCTCCTCTCTTTTCCTCCTCTCTCCTCCTCCTCTCTCTTCCTCCTCTCTAATTCTACTCTCTCATCTTCCTCTCTCTTCCTCCGCTCTCTTCCTCCTCTCTCTTCCTCCTCTCTCCTCTTCCTCTCTGTTCCTCCTCCCTTTTCCTCCGCTGTCTTCCTCCTCTCTCCTCTTCCTATCTCTTCCTCCTCTCTCCTCCTCCTCTCTCCTCTTCCTCTCTATTGCTCCTCTCTCTTCCTCCTCTCTCCTCTTCCTCTCTGTTCCTCCTCCTTTTTCCTCCTCTCTCCTCTTCCTCTCTATTCCTCCTCTCTTTTCCTCCTCTCTTTTCCTCCTATTTTTCCTCTCTCTTCCTCCTCTCGCTTCCTCCTCTTTCTTCCTCCTTTCTCTTCCTCCTCTCTTTTCCTCCTCTCTCCTCCTTCTCTCTCTTCCTCCTCACTTTCTCCTCTGTATTCCTCCTCTCTCCTTTTCCTCTCTCTTCCTCCTGTCTCTTCCTCCTCTCTCTTCCTCCTTTCTCTTCCTCTTTCTTTTCATCCTCTCTCTTTCTCCTCTCTTTTCCTCCTCTCTCCTCCTCCTCTCTCTTCCTCCTCTCTAATTCTACTCTCTCATCTTCCTCTCTCTTCCTCCGCTCTCTTCACCCTCTCTCCTCCTCCTCTCCCCTCTTCCTCTCTCTTCCTCCTCTCTCTTCCTCCTCTCTCCTCTTCCTCTCTGTTCCTCCTCCCTTTTCCTCCTCTCTCTTCCTCCTCTCTCCTCTTCCTCTCTCTTCCTCCTCTCTCCTCCTCCTCTCTCCTCTTCCTCTCTATTCCTCCTCTCTCTTCCTCCTCTCTCTTCCTCCTCTCTCCTCTTCCTCTCTGTTCCTCCTCCCTTTTCCTCCTCTCTCCGCTTCCTCTCTATTCCTCCTCTCTCTTCCTCCTCACTTTTCCTCCTATTTTTCCTCTCTCTTCCTCCTCTCTCTTCCTCCTCTCTCTTCCTCCTTTCTCTTCCTCCTGTCTTTTCCTCCTCTATCCTCCTTCTCTCTCTTCCTCCTCTCTTTCTCCTCTGTATTCCTCCTCTCTCCTTTTCCTCTCTCTTCCTCCTCTCTCTTCCTCCTCTCCCTTCCTCCTCTCTCCTCCTCCTCTATCCTCTTCCTCTCTATTCCTCCTCTCTCTTCCTCCTCTCTCTTCCTCCTCTCTCCTCTTCCTCTCTGTTCCTCCTCCCTTTTCCTCCTCTCTCTTCCCCCTCTCTTGACTTCCTCTCTCTTCCTCCTCTCTCCTCTTGTTCTCTCTTCCTCCTCTCTAATTCTACTCTCTCATCTTCCTCTCTCTTCCTCCGCTCTCTTCCTCCTCTCTCCTCCTCCTCTCTCCTCTTCCTCTCTCTTCCTCCTCTCTCTTCCTCCTCTCTCCTCTTCCTCTCTGTTCCTCCTTCCTTTTCCTCCGCTCTCTTCCTCCTCTCTCCTCTTCCTCTCTCTTCCTTCTCTCTCCTCCTCCTCTCTCCTCTTCCTCTCTATTCCTCCTCTCTCTTCCTCCTCTCTCTTCCTCCTCTCTCCTCTTCCTCTCTGTTCCTCCTCCCTTTTCCTCCACTGTCCTCTTCCTCTCTCTTCCTCCTCTCTCTTCCTCCTCTCTTTTCCTCCTATTTTTCCTCTCTCTTCCTCCTCTCTCTTCCTCCTCTCTCTTCCTCCTTTCTCTTCCTCCTCTCTTTTCCTCCTCTCTCCTCCTCCTCTCTCCTCTTCCTCTCTCTTCCTCCTCTCTCTTCCTCCTCTCTTTTCCTCCTCTCTCCTCCTCCTCTCTCTTCCTCCTCTCTCTTTCAAATCTCTCCTCTTCCTCTCTCTTCCTCCACTCTCTTCCTCCTCTCTCCTCCTCCTTTCTCTTCCTCCTCTCTTTTCCTCCTCTCTCTTCCTCCTCTCCCTTCCTCCTCTCTCCTCCTCCTCTATCCTCTTCCTCTCTATTCTTCCTCCCTCTTCCTCCTCTCTCTTCCTCCTCTCTCATCTTCCTCTCTCTTCCTCCTCCCTTTTCCTCCTCTCTCTTCCTCCTCTCTTCTCTTCCTCTCTCTTCCTCCTCTCTCCTCTTGTTCTCTCTTCCTCCTCTCTAATTCTACTCTCTCATCTTCCTCTCTCTTCCTCCGCTCTCTTCCTCCTCTCTCCTCCTCCTCTCTCCTCTTCCTCTCTCTTCCTCCTCTCTCTTCCTCCTCTCTCCTCTTCCTCTCTCTTCCTTCTCTCTCTTCCTCCTCTCTCTTCCTCCTCTCTCTTCCTCTTCTCTCTTCCTCCTCTCTCTTCCTCCTCTCTCTTCCTCTCTCTTTTCCTCCTATTTTTCGTCTCTCTTCCTCCTCTCTCTTCCTTCTCTCTTCCTCCTTTCTCTTCCTCTCTCTTTTCCTCCTCTCTCTTTCTCCTCTCTTTACCTCCTCTCTCCTCCTGTTCTCTCTTCCTCCTCTCTAATTCTACTCTCTCATCTTCCTCTCTCTTCCTCCGCTCTCTTCCTCCTCACTCCTCTTCCTCTGTCTTCCTCCTCTCTCCTCGTTCTCTCTCCTCTTCCTCTCTATTCCTCATCTCTCTTCCTCCTCTCTCTTCCTCCTCTCTCCTCTTCCTCTCTGTTCCTCCTCCCTTTTCCTCCTCTCTCCTCTTCCTCTCTATTCCTCCTCTCTCTTCCTCCTCTCTTTTCCTCCTATTTTTCCTCTCTTCCTCCTCCCTTTTCCTCCTCTCTCTTCCTCCTCTCTTCTCTTCCTCTCTCTTCCTCCTCTCTCCTCTTCCTCTCTCTTCCTCCTCTCTAATTCTACTGTCTCATCTTCATCTCTCTGTCCTCCGCTCTCTTCTCCTCTCTCCTCCTCCTCTCTCCTCTTCCTGCCTTTTCCTCCTCTCTCTTCCTCCTCTCTCCTCTTCCTCTCTCGTTCTTCTCTCTCTTCCTCCTCTCTCTTCCTCCTCTCTCTTCCTCTTCTCTCTTCCTCCTCTCTCTTCCTCCTCTCTCTTCCTCCTCTCTCTTCTCTTCTCTCTTCCTCCTCTCTATTCCTCCTCTCTCTTCCTCCTCTCTTTTCCTCCTATTTTTCCTCTCTGTTCCTCCTCCCTTTTCCTCCTCTCTCTTCCTCCTTTCTCTTCCTCCTTTCTTTTCCTCCTCTCTCCTGCTTCTCTCTCTTCCTCCTCTCTTTCTCCTCTGTATTCCTCCTCTCTCCTTCTCCTTTCTCTTACTCCTTTCTCCTCTTCCTCAATCTTCCTCCTCTCTCTTCCTCCTCTCTCCTCTTCCTCTCTCTTCCTCCACTCTCTTCCTCCTCTCTCTTCCTCCTCTCTCCTCTTCCTCTCTGTTCCTCCTCCCTTTTCCTCCTCTCTCTTCCTCCTCTCTCCTTTTCCTCTCCCTTCCTCCTCTCTCCTCTTCCTCTCTCTTCCTTCTCTCTCTTCCTACTCTCTCTTCCTCCTCTCTCTTCCTCCTCACTCCTCTTCCTCTCTCTTCCTCCTCTCTCCTCCTCTTCTCTCCTCTTCCTCTCTCTTCCTGCTCTCTCTTCCTCCTCTCTCTTTCTCCTCTCTTTTCCTCCTCTCTCCTCCTCCTCTCTCTTCCTCCTCTCTCTTTCTACTCTCTCCTCTTTATCTCTCTTCCTTCTCTCTCTTCCTCCTCTCCTTTACTCCTCTCTCTTCCTCCTCTCTCTTCCTCCTCTCTTTTCCTCCTATTTTACCTCTCTCTTCCTCCTCTCTCTTCCTCCTCTCTCTTCCTCCTCTCTCTTCCTCCTCTCTCTTTCTCCTCTCTCTTCCTCCTCTCTCCTCCTCCTCCCTCTTCCTCCTCTGTCTTTGTACTCTCTCCTCTTCATCTCTCTTCCTCCGCTCTCTTCCTCCTCTCTCCTCCTCCTCTCTCCTCTTCCTCTCTCTTCCTCCTCTCTCTTCCTCCTCTCTCCTCTTCCTCTTTGTTCCTCCTCGCATTTCCTCCTCTCTCTTCCTCCTCTCTCCTCCTCCTCTCTCTTCCTCCTCTCTCCTCCTCCTCTATTTTCCTCCTATTTTTCCTCTCGCTTCCTCCTCTCTCTTCCTCCTCTCTTTTCCTCCTCTCTATTCCTTCTCTCTCTTCCTCCTCTCTCTTCCTCCTCTCCCTTCCTACTCTCTCCTCCTCCTCTATCGTCTTCCTCTCTATTCCTCCTCTCTCTTCCTCCTCTCTCTTCCTCCTCTCTCCTCTTCCTCTCTGTTCCTCCTCCCTTTTCCTCCTCTCTCTTCCTCCTCTCTCCTCTTCCTCTCTCTTCCTCCTCTTTCCTCCTCTATCCTCCTCTTCCTCTCTCTTCCTCCTCTCTCTTCCTCCTCTCTTTTCCTCCTATTTTTCCTCTCTCTTCCTCCTCTCTCTTCCTCCTCTCTCTTCCTCCTTTCTCTTCCTCCTCTCTTTACCTCCTGTCTCCACCTTCTCTCTTTTCCTCCTCTCTCTTCCTCCTCACTCGTCTTCCTCTCTCTTCCTCCTCTCTCTTCCTCCTCTCTCTTCCTCCTCTCTTTTCCTCCTATTTTTCCTCTCTCTTCTTCCTCTCTCTTCCTCCTCTCTCTTCCTCCTTTCTCTTCCTCCTCTCTTTTCCTCCTCTCTCCTCCTTCTCTCTCTTCCTCCTCTCTTTCTCCTCTGTATTCCTCCTCTCTCTTTTTCCTCTCTCTTCCTCCTTTCTCCTCTTCCTCACTCTTCCTCCTCTCTCTTCCTCCTCTCTACTCTTCCTCTCTCTTCCTCCACTCTCTTCCTCCTCTGTCTTCCTCCTCTCTCCTCTTCCTCTCTGTTCCTCCTCCCTTTTCCTCCTCTCTCTTCCTCCTCTCTCCTCTTCCTCTCTCTTCCTCCTCTCTCCTCCTCCTCTCTCCTCTTCCTCTCTCTTCCTCCTCTCTCTTCCTCCTCTCTTTTCCTCCTCTCTCCTCCTCCTCTCTCTTCCTCCTCTCTCTTTCAAATCTCTCCTCTTCCTCTCTCTTCCTCCACTCTCTTCCTCCTCTCTCCTCCTCCTTTCTCTTCCTCCTCTCTTTTCCTCCTCTCTCTTCCTCCTCTCCCTTCCTCCTCTCTCCTCCTCCTCTATCCTCTTCCTCTCTATTCTTCCTCCCTCTTCCTCCTCTCTCTTCCTCCTCTCTCATCTTCCTCTCTCTTCCTCCTCCCTTTTCCTCCTCTCTCTTCCTCCTCTCTTCTCTTCCTCTCTCTTCCTCCTCTCTCCTCTTGTTCTCTCTTCCTCCTCTCTAATTCTACTCTCTCATCTTCCTCTCTCTTCCTCCGCTCTCTTCCTCCTCTCTCCTCCTCCTCTCTCCTCTTCCTCTCTCTTCCTCCTCTCTCTTCCTCCTCTCTCCTCTTCCTCTCTCTTCCTTCTCTCTCTTCCTCCTCTCTCTTCCTCCTCTCTCTTCCTCTTCTCTCTTCCTCCTCTCTCTTCCTCCTCTCTCTTCCTCTCTCTTTTCCTCCTATTTTTCCTCTCTCTTCCTCCTCTCTCTTCCTTCTCTCTTCCTCCTTTCTCTTCCTCTCTCTTTTCCTCCTCTCTCTTTCTCCTCTCTTTACCTCCTCTCTCCTCCTGTTCTCTCTTCCTCCTCTCTAATTCTACTCTCTCATCTTCCTCTCTCTTCCTCCGCTCTCTTCCTCCTCACTCCTCTTCCTCTGTCTTCCTCCTCTCTCCTCGTTCTCTCTCCTCTTCCTCTCTATTCCTCATCTCTCTTCCTCCTCTCTCTTCCTCCTCTCTCCTCTTCCTCTCTGTTCCTCCTCCCTTTTCCTCCTCTCTCCTCTTCCTCTCTATTCCTCCTCTCTCTTCCTCCTCTCTTTTCCTCCTATTTTTCCTCTCTTCCTCCTCCCTTTTCCTCCTCTCTCTTCCTCCTCTCTTCTCTTCCTCTCTCTTCCTCCTCTCTCCTCTTCCTCTCTCTTCCTCCTCTCTAATTCTACTGTCTCATCTTCATCTCTCTTCCTCCGCTCTCTTCCTCCTCTCTCCTCCTCCTCTCTCCTCTTCCTGCCTTTTCCTCCTCTCTCTTCCTCCTCTCTCCTCTTCCTCTCTCGTTCTTCTCTCTCTTCCTCCTCTCTCTTCCTCCTCTCTCTTCCTCTTCTCTCTTCCTCCTCTCTCTTCCTCCTCTCTCTTCCTCCTCTCTCTTCCTCTTCTCTCTTCCTCCTCTCTATTCCTCCTCTCTCTTCCTCCTCTCTTTTCCTCCTATTTTTCCTCTCTGTTCCTCCTCCCTTTTCCTCCTCTCTCTTCCTCCTTTCTCTTCCTCCTTTCTTTTCCTCCTCTCTCCTGCTTCTCTCTCTTCCTCCTCTCTTTCTCCTCTGTATTCCTCCTCTCTCCTTTTCCTTTCTCTTACTCCTTTCTCCTCTTCCTCAATCTTCCTCCTCTCTCTTCCCTCCTCTCTCCTCTTCCTCTCTCTTCCTCCACTCTCTTCCTCCTCTCTCTTCCTCCTCTCTCCTCTTCC
>NW_027437038.1:0-39698 GCF_047716275.1 Strix uralensis
TAGCACAACTGTAGAGACTCCTACCAGGTACTTGGTCTCCTGATAATAGTCATGCAATGTGTCTCTCCTCTCCTCTCCTCTCCTCTCCTCTCCTCTCCTCTCCTCTCCTCTCCTCTCCTCTCCTCTCCTCTCCTCTCCTCTCCTCTCTTTTCTCTCCTCTGTCCTCTTTTTCCCTTTTTCTTTCTAGAATTCCCATTTCCTTGCTTTTCTGTTGCCAGCTCTTCACCCAACACTCTGTCTCATCTTGGCCAAATTTGCAACTTCTCTTAAGATCTCCCATTTTTGAAGCGTTAGCACAACTGTAGAGACTTCTACCAGGTACTTAGTCTCCTGACAATATTCATGCAATCTGTCTCTCCTCTACTCTCTTCTCTCTTGTCTCTTCTCTCTTCTTTCTCCTCTGTCCTCTTTTTCCCTTTTTCTTTCTAGAATTTCCATTTCCTTGCTTTTCTATTGCCAGCTCTTCACCCAACACTCTGTCTCATCTTGGCCAAATTTGCAGCTTCTCTTAAGATCTCCCATTTTTGAAGCGTTAGCACAACTGTAGAGACTCCTACCAGGTACTTGGTCTCCTGACAATAGTCATGCAATGTGTCTCTCCTCTCCTCTCCTCTCCTCTCCTCTCCTCTCCTCTCCTCTCCTCTCCTGTCTTTTCTCTCCTCTGTCCTCTTTTTCCCTTTTTCTTTCTAGAATTCCCATTTCCTTGCTTTTCTATTGCCAGCTCTTCACCCAACACTCTGTCTCATCTTGGCCAAATTTGCAGCTTCTCTTAAGTTCTCCCATTATTGAAGCGTTAGCACAACTGTAGAGACTTCTACCAGGTACTTAGTCTCCTGACAATATTCATGCAATCTGTCTCTCCTCTTCTCTCTTCTCTCTTCTCACTCTCCTCTATGCTCTCCTCCAGTCTCTCTCCTCCCTTCTCTCTTCTCCCCCTCCTCTCCTCTCCTTTCTCTCCTCTCTTGTCTCTTGTCTCTCTTCTCTCCTCTCCTCTCTTCTCTTCTCTCCTCTCTCTTCCCCTCTCTATTCTCTCTGCTTCTCTCCCCTCTTTCAGTCTCTTGCAATCATAGAATGCATGGCAAAGCAGGAAAGAACAGAAGATCTGTTTAACCAGCTAATGTACCAGCAACTAAATGGGCATGGCACCATGTCCCTCAAAGGGCTTCACAATTAGACAATAAGACTAAATTGATCAGACTAGCTTGATCCGTCCAAGGTGAATTCAGTTGTTTGTAAACTTAGCCTAAAGCCAGAGTATCTTCTACTGATCTATTTTGATTCATTAAGTGATATAAATGCTTTAAATTTCAGTATTCAAATGTATTTTTTTCCCTTTTTCTTTCTAGAATTCCCATTTCCTTGCTTTTCTATTGCCAGCTCTTCACCCAACACTCTGTCTCATTTTGGCCAAATTTGCACCTTCTCTTAAGATCTCCCATATGTGAAGCGTTAGCACAACTGTAGAGACTCCTACCAGGTACTTGGTCTCCTGACAATAGTCATGCAATGTGTCTCTCCTCTCCTCTCCTCTCCTCTCCTCTCCTCTCCTCTCCTCTCCTCTCCTGTCTTTTCTCTCCTCTGTCCTCTTTTTCCCTTTTTCTTTCTAGAATTCCCATTTCCTTGCTTTTCTATTGCCAGCTCTTCACCCAACACTCTGTCTCATCTTGGCCAAATTTGCACCTTCTCTTAAGATCTCCCATTTTTGAAGCGTTAGCACAACTGTAGAGACTTCTGCCAGGTACTTAGTCTCCTGACAATATTCATGCAATCTGTCTCTCCTCTTCTCTCTTCTCTCTTCCCTCTCCTCTGTCCTCTTTTTCCCTTTTTCTTTCTAGAATTCCCATTTCCTTGCTTTTCTGTTGCCAGCTCTTCACCCAACACTCTGTCTCATCTTGGCCAAATTTGCACCTTCTCTTAAGTTCTCCCATTATTGAAGCGTTAGCACAACTGTAGAGACTTCTACCAGGTACTTAGTCTCCTGACAATATTCATGCAATCTGTCTCTCCTCTTCTCTCTTCTCTCTTCTCTCTCTCCTCTATTCTCTCCTCCAGTCTCTCTCCTCCCTTCTCTCTTCTCCCCCTCCTCTCCTCTCCTTTCTCTCCTCTCTTGTCTCTTGTCTCTCTTCTCTCCTCTCCTCTCTTCTCTCCTCTCTCTTCCCCTCTCTATTCTCTCCACTTCTCTCCTCTCTTACAATCTCTTGCAATCATACAATGCATGGCAAAGCAGGAAAGAACAGAAGATCTGTTTAACCAGCTAATGTACCAGCAACTAAATGGGCATGGCACCATGTCCCTCAAAGGGCTTCACAATTAGACAATAAGACTAAATTGATCAGACTAGCTTGATCCGTCCAAGGTGAATTCAGTTGTTTGTAAACTTAGCCTAAAGCCAGAGTATCTTCTACTGATCTATTTTGATTCATTAAGTGATATAAATGCTTTAAATTTCAGTATTCAAATGTATTTTTTTCCCTTTTTCTTTCTAGAATTCCCATTTCCTTGCTTTTCTATTGCCAGCTCTTCACCCAACACTCTGTCTCATCTTGGCCAAATTTGCACCTTCTCTTAAGTTCTCCCATTATTGAAGCGTTAGCACAACTGTAGAGACTCCTACCAGGTACTTGGTCTCCTGATAATAGTCATGCAATGTGTCTCTCCTCTCCTCTCCTCTCCTCTCCTCTCCTCTCCTCTCCTCTCCTCTCCTCTCCTCTCCTCTCCTCTCCTCTCCTCTCCTCTCTTTTCTCTCCTCTGTCCTCTTTTTCCCTTTTTCTTTCTAGAATTCCCATTTCCTTGCTTTTCTGTTGCCAGCTCTTCACCCAACACTCTGTCTCATCTTGGCCAAATTTGCAACTTCTCTTAAGATCTCCCATTTTTGAAGCGTTAGCACAACTGTAGAGACTTCTACCAGGTACTTAGTCTCCTGACAATATTCATGCAATCTGTCTCTCCTCTACTCTCTTCTCTCTTGTCTCTTCTCTCTTCTTTCTCCTCTGTCCTCTTTTTCCCTTTTTCTTTCTAGAATTTCCATTTCCTTGCTTTTCTATTGCCAGCTCTTCACCCAACACTCTGTCTCATCTTGGCCAAATTTGCAGCTTCTCTTAAGATCTCCCATTTTTGAAGCGTTAGCACAACTGTAGAGACTCCTACCAGGTACTTGGTCTCCTGACAATAGTCATGCAATGTGTCTCTCCTCTCCTCTCCTCTCCTCTCCTCTCCTCTCCTCTCCTCTCCTCTCCTCTCCTCTCCTGTCTTTTCTCTCCTCTGTCCTCTTTTTCCCTTTTTCTTTCTAGAATTCCCATTTCCTTGCTTTTCTATTGCCAGCTCTTCACCCAACACTCTGTCTCATCTTGGCCAAATTTGCAGCTTCTCTTAAGTTCTCCCATTATTGAAGCGTTAGCACAACTGTAGAGACTTCTACCAGGTACTTAGTCTCCTGACAATATTCATGCAATCTGTCTCTCCTCTTCTCTCTTCTCTCTTCTCACTCTCCTCTATGCTCTCCTCCAGTCTCTCTCCTCCCTTCTCTCTTCTCCCCCTCCTCTCCTCTCCTTTCTCTCCTCTCTTGTCTCTTGTCTCTCTTCTCTCCTCTCCTCTCTTCTCTTCTCTCCTCTCTCTTCCCCTCTCTATTCTCTCTGCTTCTCTCCCCTCTTTCAGTCTCTTGCAATCATAGAATGCATGGCAAAGCAGGAAAGAACAGAAGATCTGTTTAACCAGCTAATGTACCAGCAACTAAATGGGCATGGCACCATGTCCCTCAAAGGGCTTCACAATTAGACAATAAGACTAAATTGATCAGACTAGCTTGATCCGTCCAAGGTGAATTCAGTTGTTTGTAAACTTAGCCTAAAGCCAGAGTATCTTCTACTGATCTATTTTGATTCATTAAGTGATATAAATGCTTTAAATTTCAGTATTCAAATGTATTTTTTTCCCTTTTTCTTTCTAGAATTCCCATTTCCTTGCTTTTCTATTGCCAGCTCTTCACCCAACACTCTGTCTCATTTTGGCCAAATTTGCACCTTCTCTTAAGATCTCCCATATGTGAAGCGTTAGCACAACTGTAGAGACTCCTACCAGGTACTTGGTCTCCTGACAATAGTCATGCAATGTGTCTCTCCTCTCCTCTCCTCTCCTCTCCTCTCCTCTCCTCTCCTCTCCTCTCCTGTCTTTTCTCTCCTCTGTCCTCTTTTTCCCTTTTTCTTTCTAGAATTCCCATTTCCTTGCTTTTCTATTGCCAGCTCTTCACCCAACACTCTGTCTCATCTTGGCCAAATTTGCACCTTCTCTTAAGATCTCCCATTTTTGAAGCGTTAGCACAACTGTAGAGACTTCTGCCAGGTACTTAGTCTCCTGACAATATTCATGCAATCTGTCTCTCCTCTTCTCTCTTCTCTCTTCCCTCTCCTCTGTCCTCTTTTTCCCTTTTTCTTTCTAGAATTCCCATTTCCTTGCTTTTCTGTTGCCAGCTCTTCACCCAACACTCTGTCTCATCTTGGCCAAATTTGCACCTTCTCTTAAGTTCTCCCATTATTGAAGCGTTAGCACAACTGTAGAGACTCCTACCAGGTACTTGGTCTCCTGACAATAGTCATGCAATGTGTCTCTCCTCTCCTCTCCTCTCCTCTCCTCTCCTCTCCTCTCCTCTCCTCTCCTCTCCTGTCTCTTCTCTCCTCTGTCCTCTTTTTCCCTTTTTCTTTCTAGAATTCCCATTTCCTTGCTTTTCTATTGCCAGCTCTTCACCCAACACTCTGTCTCATCTTGGCCAAATTTGCACCTTCTCTTAAGTTCTCCCATTATTGAAGCGTTAGCACAACTGTAGAGACTTCTACCAGGTACTTAGTCTCCTGACAATATTCATGCAATCTGTCTCTCCTCTTCTCTCTTCTCTCTTCTCTCTTCTCTCTCTCCTCTATTCTCTCCTCCAGTCTCTCTCCTCCCTTCTCTCTTCTCCCCCTCCTCTCCTCTCCTTTCTCTCCTCTCTTGTCTCTTGTCTCTCTTCTCTCCTCTCCTCTCTTCTCTCCTCTCTCTTCCCCTCTCTATTCTCTCCACTTCTCTCCTCTCTTACAATCTCTTGCAATCATACAATGCATGGCAAAGCAGGAAAGAACAGAAGATCTGTTTAACCAGCTAATGTACCAGCAAATAAATGGGCATGGGACCATGTCCCTCAAAGGGCTTCACAATTAGACAATAAGACTAAATTGATCAGACTAGCTTGATCCGTCCAAGGTGAATTCAGTTGTTTGTAAACTTAGCCTAAAGCCAGAGTATCTTCTACTGATCTATTTTGATTCATTAAGTGATATAAATGCTTTAAATTTCAGTATTCAAATGTATTTTTTTCCCTTTTTCTTTCTAGAATTCCCATTTCCTTGCTTTTCTATTGCCAGCTCTTCACCCAACACTCTGTCTCATTTTGGCCAAATTTGCACCTTCTCTTAAGATCTCCCATATGTGAAGCGTTAGCACAACTGTAGAGACTTCTACCAGGTACTTAGTCTCCTGACAATATTCATGCAATCTGTCTCTCCTCTTCTATCTTCTCTCTTCTCTCTCCTCTGTCCTCTTTTTCCCTTTTTCTTTCTAGAATTCCCATTTCCTTGCTTTTCTGTTGCCAGCTCTTCACCCAACACTCTGTCTCATCTTGGTCAAATTTGCACCTTCTCTTAAGATCTCCCATTATTGAAGCGTTAGCAAAACTGTAGAGACTTCTACCAGGTACTTAGTCTCCTGACAATATTCATGCAATCTGTCTCTCCTCTTCTCTCTTCTCTCTTGTCTCTTCTCTCTTCTTTCTCCTCTGTCCTCTTTTTCCCTTTTTCTTTCTAGAATTCCCATTTCCTTGCTTTTCTATTGCCAGCTCTTCACCCAACACTCTGTCTCATCTTGGCCAAATTTGCACCTTCTCTTAAGTTCTCCCATATGTGAAGCGTTAGCACAACTGTAGAGACTTCTACCAGGTACTTAGTCTCCTGACAATATTCATGCAATCTGTCTCTCCTCTTCTATCTTCTCTCTTCTCTCTCCTCTGTCCTCTTTTTCCCTTTTTCTTTCTAGAATTCCCATTTCCTTGCTTTTCTGTTGCCAGCTCTTCACCCAACACTCTGTCTCATCTTGGCCAAATTTGCACCTTCTCTTAAGATCTCCCATTTTTGAAGCGTTAGCACAACTGTAGAGACTTCTACCAGGTACTTAGTCTCCTGACAATATTCATGCAATCTGTCTCTCCTCTACTCTCTTCTCTCTTGTCTCTTCTCTCTTCTTTCTCCTCTGTCCTCTTTTTCCCTTTTTCTTTCTAGAATTTCCATTTCCTTGCTTTTCTATTGCCAGCTCTTCACCCAACACTCTGTCTCATCTTGGCCAAATTTGCAGCTTCTCTTAAGATCTCCCATTTTTGAAGCGTTAGCACAACTGTAGAGACTCCTACCAGGTACTTGGTCTCCTGACAATAGTCATGCAATGTGTCTCTCCTCTCCTCTCCTCTCCTCTCCTCTCCTCTCCTCTCCTCTCCTCTCCTCTCCTCTCCTCTCCTCTCCTCTCCTCTCCTGTCTTTTCTCTCCTCTGTCCTCTTTTTCCCTTTTTCTTTCTAGAATTTCCATTTCCTTGCTTTTCTATTGCCAGCTCTTCACCCAACACTCTGTCTCATCTTGGCCAAATTTGCACCTTCTCTTAAGTTCTCCCATTATTGAAGCGTTAGCACAACTGTAGAGACTCCTACCAGGTACTTGCTCTCCTGATAATAGTCATGCAATGTGTCTCTCCTCTCCTCTCCTCTCCTCTCCTCTCCTCTCCTCTCCTCTCCTCTCCTCTCCTCTCCTCTCCTCTCCTCTCTTTTCTCTCCTCTGTCCTCTTTTTCCCTTTTTCTTTCTAGAATTCCCATTTCCTTGCTTTTCTGTTGCCAGCTCTTCACCCAACACTCTGTCTCATCTTGGCCAAATTTGCAACTTCTCTTAAGATCTCCCATTTTTGAAGCGTTAGCACAACTGTAGAGACTTCTACCAGGTACTTAGTCTCCTGACAATATTCATGCAATCTGTCTCTCCTCTACTCTCTTCTCTCTTGTCTCTTCTCTCTTCTTTCTCCTCTGTCCTCTTTTTCCCTTTTTCTTTCTAGAATTTCCATTTCCTTGCTTTTCTATTGCCAGCTCTTCACCCAACACTCTGTCTCATCTTGGCCAAATTTGCAGCTTCTCTTAAGATCTCCCATTTTTGAAGCGTTAGCACAACTGTAGAGACTCCTACCAGGTACTTGGTCTCCTGACAATAGTCATGCAATGTGTCTCTCCTCTCCTCTCCTCTCCTCTCCTCTCCTCTCCTCTCCTGTCTTTTCTCTCCTCTGTCCTCTTTTTCCCTTTTTCTTTCTAGAATTCCCATTTCCTTGCTTTTCTATTGCCAGCTCTTCACCCAACACTCTGTCTCATCTTGGCCAAATTTGCACCTTCTCTTAAGATCTCCCATTTTTGAAGCGTTAGCACAACTGTAGAGACTTCTGCCAGGTACTTAGTCTCCTGACAATATTCATGCAATCTGTCTCTCCTCTTCTCTCTTCTCTCTTCCCTCTCCTCTGTCCTCTTTTTCCCTTTTTCTTTCTAGAATTCCCATTTCCTTGCTTTTCTGTTGCCAGCTCTTCACCCAACACTCTGTCTCATCTTGGCCAAATTTGCACCTTCTCTTAAGTTCTCCCATTATTGAAGCGTTAGCACAACTGTAGAGACTCCTACCAGGTACTTGGTCTCCTGACAATAGTCATGCAATGTGTCTCTCCTCTCCTCTCCTCTCCTCTCCTCTCCTCTCCTCTCCTCTCCTCTCCTCTCCTCTCCTCTCCTCTCCTGTCTTTTCTCTCCTCTGTCCTCTTTTTCCCTTTTTCTTTCTAGAATTCCCATTTCCTTGCTTTTCTATTGCCAGCTCTTCACCCAACACTCTGTCTCATCTTGGCCAAATTTGCACCTTCTCTTAAGTTCTCCCATTATTGAAGCGTTAGCACAACTGTAGAGACTTCTACCAGGTACTTAGTCTCCTGACAATATTCATGCAATCTGTCTCTCCTCTTCTCTCTTCTCTCTTCTCACTCTCCTCTATGCTCTCCTCCAGTCTCTCTCCTCCCTTCTCTCTCCTCCCCCTCCTCTCCTCTCCTTTCTCTCCTCTCTTGTCTCTTGTCTCTCTTCTCTCCTCTCCTCTCTTCTCTTCTCTCCTCTCTCTTCCCCTCTCTATTCTCTCTGCTTCTCTCCCCTCTTTCAGTCTCTTGCAATCATAGAATGCATGGCAAAGCAGGAAAGAACAGAAGATCTGTTTAACCAGCTAATGTACCAGCAACTAAATGGGCATGGCACCATGTCCCTCAAAGGGCTTCACAATTAGACAATAAGACTAAATTGATCAGACTAGCTTGATCCGTCCAAGGTGAATTCAGTTGTTTGTAAACTTAGCCTAAAGCCAGAGTATCTTCTACTGATCTATTTTGATTCATTAAGTGATATAAATGCTTTAAATTTCAGTATTCAAATGTATTTTTTTCCCTTTTTCTTTCTAGAATTCCCATTTCCTTGCTTTTCTATTGCCAGCTCTTCACCCAACACTCTGTCTCATTTTGGCCAAATTTGCACCTTCTCTTAAGATCTCCCATATGTGAAGCGTTAGCACAACTGTAGAGACTCCTACCAGGTACTTGGTCTCCTGACAATAGTCATGCAATGTGTCTCTCCTCTCCTCTCCTCTCCTCTCCTCTCCTCTCCTCTCCTCTCCTCTCCTCTCCTCTCCTCTCCTGTCTTTTCTCTCCTCTGTCCTCTTTTTCCCTTTTTCTTTCTAGAATTCCCATTTCCTTGCTTTTCTATTGCCAGCTCTTCACCCAACACTCTGTCTCATCTTGGCCAAATTTGCACCTTCTCTTAAGTTCTCCCATTTTTGAAGCGTTAGCACAACTGTAGAGACTTCTGCCAGGTACTTAGTCTCCTGACAATATTCATGCAATCTGTCTCTCCTCTTCTCTCTTCTCTCTTCCCTCTCCTCTGTCCTCTTTTTCCCTTTTTCTTTCTAGAATTCCCATTTCCTTGCTTTTCTGTTGCCAGCTCTTCACCCAACACTCTGTCTCATCTTGGCCAAATTTGCACCTTCTCTTAAGTTCTCCCATTATTGAAGCGTTAGCACAACTGTAGAGACTCCTACCAGGTACTTGGTCTCCTGACAATAGTCATGCAATGTGTCTCTCCTCTCCTCTCCTCTCCTCTCCTCTCCTCTCCTCTCCTCTCCTCTCCTCTCCTCTCCTCTCCTGTCTTTTCTCTCCTCTGTCCTCTTTTTCCCTTTTTCTTTCTAGAATTCCCATTTCCTTGCTTTTCTATTGCCAGCTCTTCACCCAACACTCTGTCTCATCTTGGCCAAATTTGCACCTTCTCTTAAGTTCTCCCATTATTGAAGCGTTAGCACAACTGTAGAGACTTCTACCAGGTACTTAGTCTCCTGACAATATTCATGCAATCTGTCTCTCCTCTTCTCTCTTCTCTCTTCTCTCTTCTCTCTCTCCTCTATTCTCTCCTCCAGTCTCTCTCCTCCCTTCTCTCTTCTCCCCCTCCTCTCCTCTCCGTTCTCTCCTCTCTTGTCTCTTGTCTCTCTTCTCTCCTCTCCTCTCTTCTCTCCTCTCTCTTCCCCTCTCTATTCTCTCCACTTCTCTCCTCTCTTACAATCTCTTGCAATCATACAATGCATGGCAAAGCAGGAAAGAACAGAAGATCTGTTTAACCAGCTAATGTACCAGCAAATAAATGGGCATGGGACCATGTCCCTCAAAGGGCTTCACAATTAGACAATAAGACTAAATTGATCAGACTAGCTTGATCCGTCCAAGGTGAATTCAGTTGTTTGTAAACTTAGCCTAAAGCCAGAGTATCTTCTACTGATCTATTTTGATTCATTAAGTGATATAAATGCTTTAAATTTCAGTATTCAAATGTATTTTTTTCCCTTTTTCTTTCTAGAATTCCCATTTCCTTGCTTTTCTATTGCCAGCTCTTCACCCAACACTCTGTCTCATTTTGGCCAAATTTGCACCTTCTCTTAAGATCTCCCATATGTGAAGCGTTAGCACAACTGTAGAGACTTCTACCAGGTACTTAGTCTCCTGACAATATTCATGCAATCTGTCTCTCCTCTTCTATCTTCTCTCTTCTCTCTCCTCTGTCCTCTTTTTCCCTTTTTCTTTCTAGAATTCCCATTTCCTTGCTTTTCTGTTGCCAGCTCTTCACCCAACACTCTGTCTCATCTTGGTCAAATTTGCACCTTCTCTTAAGATCTCCCATTATTGAAGCGTTAGCACAACTGTAGAGACTTCTACCAGGTACTTAGTCTCCTGACAATATTCATGCAATCTGTCTCTCCTCTACTCTCTTCTCTCTTGTCTCTTCTCTCTTCTTTCTCCTCTGTCCTCTTTTTCCCTTTTTCTTTCTAGAATTTCCATTTCCTTGCTTTTCTATTGCCAGCTCTTCACCCAACACTCTGTCTCATCTTGGCCAAATTTGCAGCTTCTCTTAAGATCTCCCATTTTTGAAGCGTTAGCACAACTGTAGAGACTCCTACCAGGTACTTGGTCTCCTGACAATAGTCATGCAATGTGTCTCTCCTCTCCTCTCCTCTCCTCTCCTCTCCTCTCCTCTCCTCTCCTCTCCTCTCCTCTCCTCTCCTGTCTTTTCTCTCCTCTGTCCTCTTTTTCCCTTTTTCTTTCTAGAATTCCCATTTCCTTGCTTTTCTATTGCCAGCTCTTCACCCAACACTCTGTCTCATCTTGGCCAAATTTGCACCTTCTCTTAAGTTCTCCCATTATTGAAGCGTTAGCACAACTGTAGAGACTTCTACCAGGTACTTAGTCTCCTGACAATATTCATGCAATCTGTCTCTCCTCTTCTCTCTTCTCTCTTCTCACTCTCCTCTATGCTCTCCTCCAGTCTCTCTCCTCCCTTCTCTCTTCTCCCCCTCCTCTCCTCTCCTTTCTCTCCTCTCTTGTCTCTTGTCTCTCTTCTCTCCTCTCCTCTCTTCTCTTCTCTCCTCTCTCTTCCCCTCTCTATTCTCTCTGCTTCTCTCCCCTCTTTCAGTCTCTTGCAATCATAGAATGCATGGCAAAGCAGGAAAGAACAGAAGATCTGTTTAACCAGCTAATGTACCAGCAACTAAATGGGCATGGCACCATGTCCCTCAAAGGGCTTCACAATTAGACAATAAGACTAAATTGATCAGACTAGCTTGATCCGTCCAAGGTGAATTCAGTTGTTTGTAAACTTAGCCTAAAGCCAGAGTATCTTCTACTGATCTATTTTGATTCATTAAGTGATATAAATGCTTTAAATTTCAGTATTCAAATGTATTTTTTTCCCTTTTTCTTTCTAGAATTCCCATTTCCTTGCTTTTCTATTGCCAGCTCTTCACCCAACACTCTGTCTCATCTTGGCCAAATTTGCACCTTCTCTTAAGATCTCCCATTTTTGAAGCGTTAGCACAACTGTAGAGACTTCTGCCAGGTACTTAGTCTCCTGACAATATTCATGCAATCTGTCTCTCCTCTTCTCTCTTCTCTCTTCCCTCTCCTCTGTCCTCTTTTTCCCTTTTTCTTTCTAGAATTCCCATTTCCTTGCTTTTCTGTTGCCAGCTCTTCACCCAACACTCTGTCTCATCTTGGCCAAATTTGCACCTTCTCTTAAGTTCTCCCATTATTGAAGCGTTAGCACAACTGTAGAGACTCCTACCAGGTACTTGGTCTCCTGACAATAGTCATGCAATGTGTCTCTCCTCTCCTCTCCTCTCCTCTCCTCTCCTCTCCTCTCCTCTCCTCTCCTCTCCTCTCCTCTCCTGTCTTTTCTCTCCTCTGTCCTCTTTTTCCCTTTTTCTTTCTAGAATTCCCATTTCCTTGCTTTTCTATTGCCAGCTCTTCACCCAACACTCTGTCTCATCTTGGCCAAATTTGCACCTTCTCTTAAGTTCTCCCATTATTGAAGCGTTAGCACAACTGTAGAGACTTCTACCAGGTACTTAGTCTCCTGACAATATTCATGCAATCTGTCTCTCCTCTTCTCTCTTCTCTCTTCTCTCTTCTCTCTCTCCTCTATTCTCTCCTCCAGTCTCTCTCCTCCCTTCTCTCTTCTCCCCCTCCTCTCCTCTCCTTTCTCTCCTCTCTTGTCTCTTGTCTCTCTTCTCTCCTCTCCTCTCTTCTCTCCTCTCTCTTCCCCTCTCTATTCTCTCCACTTCTCTCCTCTCTTACAATCTCTTGCAATCATACAATGCATGGCAAAGCAGGAAAGAACAGAAGATCTGTTTAACCAGCTAATGTACCAGCAACTAAATGGGCATGGCACCATGTCCCTCAAAGGGCTTCACAATTAGACAATAAGACTAAATTGATCAGACTAGCTTGATCCGTCCAAGGTGAATTCAGTTGTTTGTAAACTTAGCCTAAAGCCAGAGTATCTTCTACTGATCTATTTTGATTCATTAAGTGATATAAATGCTTTAAATTTCAGTATTCAAATGTATTTTTTTCCCTTTTTCTTTCTAGAATTCCCATTTCCTTGCTTTTCTATTGCCAGCTCTTCACCCAACACTCTGTCTCATCTTGGCCAAATTTGCACCTTCTCTTAAGTTCTCCCATTATTGAAGCGTTAGCACAACTGTAGAGACTCCTACCAGGTACTTGGTCTCCTGATAATAGTCATGCAATGTGTCTCTCCTCTCCTCTCCTCTCCTCTCCTCTCCTCTCCTCTCCTCTCCTCTCCTCTCCTCTCCTCTCCTCTCCTCTCCTCTCCTCTCCTCTCTTTTCTCTCCTCTGTCCTCTTTTTCCCTTTTTCTTTCTAGAATTCCCATTTCCTTGCTTTTCTGTTGCCAGCTCTTCACCCAACACTCTGTCTCATCTTGGCCAAATTTGCAACTTCTCTTAAGATCTCCCATTTTTGAAGCGTTAGCACAACTGTAGAGACTTCTACCAGGTACTTAGTCTCCTGACAATATTCATGCAATCTGTCTCTCCTCTACTCTCTTCTCTCTTGTCTCTTCTCTCTTCTTTCTCCTCTGTCCTCTTTTTCCCTTTTTCTTTCTAGAATTTCCATTTCCTTGCTTTTCTATTGCCAGCTCTTCACCCAACACTCTGTCTCATCTTGGCCAAATTTGCAGCTTCTCTTAAGATCTCCCATTTTTGAAGCGTTAGCACAACTGTAGAGACTCCTACCAGGTACTTGGTCTCCTGACAATAGTCATGCAATGTGTCTCTCCTCTCCTCTCCTCTCCTCTCCTCTCCTCTCCTCTCCTCTCCTCTCCTCTCCTCTCCTGTCTTTTCTCTCCTCTGTCCTCTTTTTCCCTTTTTCTTTCTAGAATTCCCATTTCCTTGCTTTTCTATTGCCAGCTCTTCACCCAACACTCTGTCTCATCTTGGCCAAATTTGCAGCTTCTCTTAAGTTCTCCCATTATTGAAGCGTTAGCACAACTGTAGAGACTTCTACCAGGTACTTAGTCTCCTGACAATATTCATGCAATCTGTCTCTCCTCTTCTCTCTTCTCTCTTCTCACTCTCCTCTATGCTCTCCTCCAGTCTCTCTCCTCCCTTCTCTCTTCTCCCCCTCCTCTCCTCTCCTTTCTCTCCTCTCTTGTCTCTTGTCTCTCTTCTCTCCTCTCCTCTCTTCTCTTCTCTCCTCTCTCTTCCCCTCTCTATTCTCTCTGCTTCTCTCCCCTCTTTCAGTCTCTTGCAATCATAGAATGCATGGCAAAGCAGGAAAGAACAGAAGATCTGTTTAACCAGCTAATGTACCAGCAACTAAATGGGCATGGCACCATGTCCCTCAAAGGGCTTCACAATTAGACAATAAGACTAAATTGATCAGACTAGCTTGATCCGTCCAAGGTGAATTCAGTTGTTTGTAAACTTAGCCTAAAGCCAGAGTATCTTCTACTGATCTATTTTGATTCATTAAGTGATATAAATGCTTTAAATTTCAGTATTCAAATGTATTTTTTTCCCTTTTTCTTTCTAGAATTCCCATTTCCTTGCTTTTCTATTGCCAGCTCTTCACCCAACACTCTGTCTCATTTTGGCCAAATTTGCACCTTCTCTTAAGATCTCCCATATGTGAAGCGTTAGCACAACTGTAGAGACTCCTACCAGGTACTTGGTCTCCTGACAATAGTCATGCAATGTGTCTCTCCTCTCCTCTCCTCTCCTCTCCTCTCCTCTCCTCTCCTGTCTTTTCTCTCCTCTGTCCTCTTTTTCCCTTTTTCTTTCTAGAATTCCCATTTCCTTGCTTTTCTATTGCCAGCTCTTCACCCAACACTCTGTCTCATCTTGGCCAAATTTGCAGCTTCTCTTAAGTTCTCCCATTATTGAAGCGTTAGCACAACTGTAGAGACTTCTACCAGGTACTTAGTCTCCTGACAATATTCATGCAATCTGTCTCTCCTCTTCTCTCTTCTCTCTTCTCACTCTCCTCTATGCTCTCCTCCAGTCTCTCTCCTCCCTTCTCTCTTCTCCCCCTCCTCTCCTCTCCTTTCTCTCCTCTCTTGTCTCTTGTCTCTCTTCTCTCCTCTCCTCTCTTCTCTTCTCTCCTCTCTCTTCCCCTCTCTATTCTCTCTGCTTCTCTCCCCTCTTTCAGTCTCTTGCAATCATAGAATGCATGGCAAAGCAGGAAAGAACAGAAGATCTGTTTAACCAGCTAATGTACCAGCAACTAAATGGGCATGGCACCATGTCCCTCAAAGGGCTTCACAATTAGACAATAAGACTAAATTGATCAGACTAGCTTGATCCGTCCAAGGTGAATTCAGTTGTTTGTAAACTTAGCCTAAAGCCAGAGTATCTTCTACTGATCTATTTTGATTCATTAAGTGATATAAATGCTTTAAATTTCAGTATTCAAATGTATTTTTTTCCCTTTTTCTTTCTAGAATTCCCATTTCCTTGCTTTTCTATTGCCAGCTCTTCACCCAACACTCTGTCTCATTTTGGCCAAATTTGCACCTTCTCTTAAGATCTCCCATATGTGAAGCGTTAGCACAACTGTAGAGACTCCTACCAGGTACTTGGTCTCCTGACAATAGTCATGCAATGTGTCTCTCCTCTCCTCTCCTCTCCTCTCCTCTCCTCTCCTCTCCTGTCTTTTCTCTCCTCTGTCCTCTTTTTCCCTTTTTCTTTCTAGAATTCCCATTTCCTTGCTTTTCTATTGCCAGCTCTTCACCCAACACTCTGTCTCATCTTGGCCAAATTTGCACCTTCTCTTAAGATCTCCCATTTTTGAAGCGTTAGCACAACTGTAGAGACTTCTGCCAGGTACTTAGTCTCCTGACAATATTCATGCAATCTGTCTCTCCTCTTCTCTCTTCTCTCTTCCCTCTCCTCTGTCCTCTTTTTCCCTTTTTCTTTCTAGAATTCCCATTTCCTTGCTTTTCTGTTGCCAGCTCTTCACCCAACACTCTGTCTCATCTTGGCCAAATTTGCACCTTCTCTTAAGTTCTCCCATTATTGAAGCGTTAGCACAACTGTAGAGACTTCTACCAGGTACTTAGTCTCCTGACAATATTCATGCAATCTGTCTCTCCTCTTCTCTCTTCTCTCTTCTCTCTCTCCTCTATTCTCTCCTCCAGTCTCTCTCCTCCCTTCTCTCTTCTCCCCCTCCTCTCCTCTCCTTTCTCTCCTCTCTTGTCTCTTGTCTCTCTTCTCTCCTCTCCTCTCTTCTCTCCTCTCTCTTCCCCTCTCTATTCTCTCCACTTCTCTCCTCTCTTACAATCTCTTGCAATCATACAATGCATGGCAAAGCAGGAAAGAACAGAAGATCTGTTTAACCAGCTAATGTACCAGCAACTAAATGGGCATGGCACCATGTCCCTCAAAGGGCTTCACAATTAGACAATAAGACTAAATTGATCAGACTAGCTTGATCCGTCCAAGGTGAATTCAGTTGTTTGTAAACTTAGCCTAAAGCCAGAGTATCTTCTACTGATCTATTTTGATTCATTAAGTGATATAAATGCTTTAAATTTCAGTATTCAAATGTATTTTTTTCCCTTTTTCTTTCTAGAATTCCCATTTCCTTGCTTTTCTATTGCCAGCTCTTCACCCAACACTCTGTCTCATCTTGGCCAAATTTGCACCTTCTCTTAAGTTCTCCCATTATTGAAGCGTTAGCACAACTGTAGAGACTCCTACCAGGTACTTGGTCTCCTGATAATAGTCATGCAATGTGTCTCTCCTCTCCTCTCCTCTCCTCTCCTCTCCTCTCCTCTCCTCTCCTCTCCTCTCCTCTCCTCTCTTTTCTCTCCTCTGTCCTCTTTTTCCCTTTTTCTTTCTAGAATTCCCATTTCCTTGCTTTTCTGTTGCCAGCTCTTCACCCAACACTCTGTCTCATCTTGGCCAAATTTGCAACTTCTCTTAAGATCTCCCATTTTTGAAGCGTTAGCACAACTGTAGAGACTTCTACCAGGTACTTAGTCTCCTGACAATATTCATGCAATCTGTCTCTCCTCTACTCTCTTCTCTCTTGTCTCTTCTCTCTTCTTTCTCCTCTGTCCTCTTTTTCCCTTTTTCTTTCTAGAATTTCCATTTCCTTGCTTTTCTATTGCCAGCTCTTCACCCAACACTCTGTCTCATCTTGGCCAAATTTGCAGCTTCTCTTAAGATCTCCCATTTTTGAAGCGTTAGCACAACTGTAGAGACTCCTACCAGGTACTTGGTCTCCTGACAATAGTCATGCAATGTGTCTCTCCTCTCCTCTCCTCTCCTCTCCTCTCCTCTCCTCTCCTCTCCTCTCCTGTCTTTTCTCTCCTCTGTCCTCTTTTTCCCTTTTTCTTTCTAGAATTCCCATTTCCTTGCTTTTCTATTGCCAGCTCTTCACCCAACACTCTGTCTCATCTTGGCCAAATTTGCAGCTTCTCTTAAGTTCTCCCATTATTGAAGCGTTAGCACAACTGTAGAGACTTCTACCAGGTACTTAGTCTCCTGACAATATTCATGCAATCTGTCTCTCCTCTTCTCTCTTCTCTCTTCTCACTCTCCTCTATGCTCTCCTCCAGTCTCTCTCCTCCCTTCTCTCTTCTCCCCCTCCTCTCCTCTCCTTTCTCTCCTCTCTTGTCTCTTGTCTCTCTTCTCTCCTCTCCTCTCTTCTCTTCTCTCCTCTCTCTTCCCCTCTCTATTCTCTCTGCTTCTCTCCCCTCTTTCAGTCTCTTGCAATCATAGAATGCATGGCAAAGCAGGAAAGAACAGAAGATCTGTTTAACCAGCTAATGTACCAGCAACTAAATGGGCATGGCACCATGTCCCTCAAAGGGCTTCACAATTAGACAATAAGACTAAATTGATCAGACTAGCTTGATCCGTCCAAGGTGAATTCAGTTGTTTGTAAACTTAGCCTAAAGCCAGAGTATCTTCTACTGATCTATTTTGATTCATTAAGTGATATAAATGCTTTAAATTTCAGTATTCAAATGTATTTTTTTCCCTTTTTCTTTCTAGAATTCCCATTTCCTTGCTTTTCTATTGCCAGCTCTTCACCCAACACTCTGTCTCATTTTGGCCAAATTTGCACCTTCTCTTAAGATCTCCCATATGTGAAGCGTTAGCACAACTGTAGAGACTCCTACCAGGTACTTGGTCTCCTGACAATAGTCATGCAATGTGTCTCTCCTCTCCTCTCCTCTCCTCTCCTCTCCTCTCCTCTCCTGTCTTTTCTCTCCTCTGTCCTCTTTTTCCCTTTTTCTTTCTAGAATTCCCATTTCCTTGCTTTTCTATTGCCAGCTCTTCACCCAACACTCTGTCTCATCTTGGCCAAATTTGCACCTTCTCTTAAGATCTCCCATTTTTGAAGCGTTAGCACAACTGTAGAGACTTCTGCCAGGTACTTAGTCTCCTGACAATATTCATGCAATCTGTCTCTCCTCTTCTCTCTTCTCTCTTCCCTCTCCTCTGTCCTCTTTTTCCCTTTTTCTTTCTAGAATTCCCATTTCCTTGCTTTTCTGTTGCCAGCTCTTCACCCAACACTCTGTCTCATCTTGGCCAAATTTGCACCTTCTCTTAAGTTCTCCCATTATTGAAGCGTTAGCACAACTGTAGAGACTCCTACCAGGTACTTGGTCTCCTGACAATAGTCATGCAATGTGTCTCTCCTCTCCTCTCCTCTCCTCTCCTCTCCTCTCCTCTCCTCTCCTCTCCTCTCCTCTCCTCTCCTCTCCTCTCCTGTCTCTTCTCTCCTCTGTCCTCTTTTTCCCTTTTTCTTTCTAGAATTCCCATTTCCTTGCTTTTCTATTGCCAGCTCTTCACCCAACACTCTGTCTCATCTTGGCCAAATTTGCACCTTCTCTTAAGTTCTCCCATTATTGAAGCGTTAGCACAACTGTAGAGACTTCTACCAGGTACTTAGTCTCCTGACAATATTCATGCAATCTGTCTCTCCTCTTCTCTCTTCTCTCTTCTCTCTTCTCTCTCTCCTCTATTCTCTCCTCCAGTCTCTCTCCTCCCTTCTCTCTTCTCCCCCTCCTCTCCTCTCCTTTCTCTCCTCTCTTGTCTCTTGTCTCTCTTCTCTCCTCTCCTCTCTTCTCTCCTCTCTCTTCCCCTCTCTATTCTCTCCACTTCTCTCCTCTCTTACAATCTCTTGCAATCATACAATGCATGGCAAAGCAGGAAAGAACAGAAGATCTGTTTAACCAGCTAATGTACCAGCAAATAAATGGGCATGGGACCATGTCCCTCAAAGGGCTTCACAATTAGACAATAAGACTAAATTGATCAGACTAGCTTGATCCGTCCAAGGTGAATTCAGTTGTTTGTAAACTTAGCCTAAAGCCAGAGTATCTTCTACTGATCTATTTTGATTCATTAAGTGATATAAATGCTTTAAATTTCAGTATTCAAATGTATTTTTTTCCCTTTTTCTTTCTAGAATTCCCATTTCCTTGCTTTTCTATTGCCAGCTCTTCACCCAACACTCTGTCTCATTTTGGCCAAATTTGCACCTTCTCTTAAGATCTCCCATATGTGAAGCGTTAGCACAACTGTAGAGACTTCTACCAGGTACTTAGTCTCCTGACAATATTCATGCAATCTGTCTCTCCTCTTCTATCTTCTCTCTTCTCTCTCCTCTGTCCTCTTTTTCCCTTTTTCTTTCTAGAATTCCCATTTCCTTGCTTTTCTGTTGCCAGCTCTTCACCCAACACTCTGTCTCATCTTGGTCAAATTTGCACCTTCTCTTAAGATCTCCCATTATTGAAGCGTTAGCAAAACTGTAGAGACTTCTACCAGGTACTTAGTCTCCTGACAATATTCATGCAATCTGTCTCTCCTCTTCTCTCTTCTCTCTTGTCTCTTCTCTCTTCTTTCTCCTCTGTCCTCTTTTTCCCTTTTTCTTTCTAGAATTCCCATTTCCTTGCTTTTCTATTGCCAGCTCTTCACCCAACACTCTGTCTCATCTTGGCCAAATTTGCACCTTCTCTTAAGTTCTCCCATATGTGAAGCGTTAGCACAACTGTAGAGACTTCTACCAGGTACTTAGTCTCCTGACAATATTCATGCAATCTGTCTCTCCTCTTCTATCTTCTCTCTTCTCTCTCCTCTGTCCTCTTTTTCCCTTTTTCTTTCTAGAATTCCCATTTCCTTGCTTTTCTGTTGCCAGCTCTTCACCCAACACTCTGTCTCATCTTGGCCAAATTTGCACCTTCTCTTAAGATCTCCCATTTTTGAAGCGTTAGCACAACTGTAGAGACTTCTACCAGGTACTTAGTCTCCTGACAATATTCATGCAATCTGTCTCTCCTCTACTCTCTTCTCTCTTGTCTCTTCTCTCTTCTTTATCCTCTGTCCTCTTTTTCCCTTTTTCTTTCTAGAATTTCCATTTCCTTGCTTTTCTATTGCCAGCTCTTCACCCAACACTCTGTCTCATCTTGGCCAAATTTGCAGCTTCTCTTAAGATCTCCCATTTTTGAAGCGTTAGCACAACTGTAGAGACTCCTACCAGGTACTTGGTCTCCTGACAATAGTCATGCAATGTGTCTCTCCTCTCCTCTCCTCTCCTCTCCTCTCCTCTCCTCTCCTCTCCTCTCCTCTCCTCTCCTCTCCTCTCCTCTCCTCTCCTCTCCTCTCCTCTCCTGTCTTTTCTCTCCTCTGTCCTCTTTTTCCCTTTTTCTTTCTAGAATTTCCATTTCCTTGCTTTTCTATTGCCAGCTCTTCACCCAACACTCTGTCTCATCTTGGCCAAATTTGCACCTTCTCTTAAGTTCTCCCATTATTGAAGCGTTAGCACAACTGTAGAGACTCCTACCAGGTACTTGGTCTCCTGATAATAGTCATGCAATGTGTCTCTCCTCTCCTCTCCTCTCCTCTCCTCTCCTCTCCTCTCCTCTCCTCTCCTCTCCTCTCCTCTCCTCTCCTCTCCTCTCCTCTCTTTTCTCTCCTCTGTCCTCTTTTTCCCTTTTTCTTTCTAGAATTCCCATTTCCTTGCTTTTCTGTTGCCAGCTCTTCACCCAACACTCTGTCTCATCTTGGCCAAATTTGCAACTTCTCTTAAGATCTCCCATTTTTGAAGCGTTAGCACAACTGTAGAGACTTCTACCAGGTACTTAGTCTCCTGACAATATTCATGCAATCTGTCTCTCCTCTACTCTCTTCTCTCTTGTCTCTTCTCTCTTCTTTCTCCTCTGTCCTCTTTTTCCCTTTTTCTTTCTAGAATTTCCATTTCCTTGCTTTTCTATTGCCAGCTCTTCACCCAACACTCTGTCTCATCTTGGCCAAATTTGCAGCTTCTCTTAAGATCTCCCATTTTTGAAGCGTTAGCACAACTGTAGAGACTCCTACCAGGTACTTGGTCTCCTGACAATAGTCATGCAATGTGTCTCTCCTCTCCTCTCCTCTCCTCTCCTCTCCTCTCCTCTCCTCTCCTCTCCTCTCCTCTCCTGTCTTTTCTCTCCTCTGTCCTCTTTTTCCCTTTTTCTTTCTAGAATTCCCATTTCCTTGCTTTTCTATTGCCAGCTCTTCACCCAACACTCTGTCTCATCTTGGCCAAATTTGCACCTTCTCTTAAGTTCTCCCATTATTGAAGCGTTAGCACAACTGTAGAGACTTCTACCAGGTACTTAGTCTCCTGACAATATTCATGCAATCTGTCTCTCCTCTTCTCTCTTCTCTCTTCTCACTCTCCTCTATGCTCTCCTCCAGTCTCTCTCCTCCCTTCTCTCTTCTCCCCCTCCTCTCCTCTCCTTTCTCTCCTCTCTTGTCTCTTGTCTCTCTTCTCTCCTCTCCTCTCTTCTCTTCTCTCCTCTCTCTTCCCCTCTCTATTCTCTCTGCTTCTCTCCCCTCTTTCAGTCTCTTGCAATCATAGAATGCATGGCAAAGCAGGAAAGAACAGAAGATCTGTTTAACCAGCTAATGTACCAGCAACTAAATGGGCATGGCACCATGTCCCTCAAAGGGCTTCACAATTAGACAATAAGACTAAATTGATCAGACTAGCTTGATCCGTCCAAGGTGAATTCAGTTGTTTGTAAACTTAGCCTAAAGCCAGAGTATCTTCTACTGATCTATTTTGATTCATTAAGTGATATAAATGCTTTAAATTTCAGTATTCAAATGTATTTTTTTCCCTTTTTCTTTCTAGAATTCCCATTTCCTTGCTTTTCTATTGCCAGCTCTTCACCCAACACTCTGTCTCATTTTGGCCAAATTTGCACCTTCTCTTAAGATCTCCCATATGTGAAGAGTTAGCACAACTGTAGAGACTCCTACCAGGTACTTGGTCTCCTGACAATAGTCATGCAATGTGTCTCTCCTCTCCTCTCCTCTCCTCTCCTCTCCTCTCCTCTCCTCTCCTCTCCTCTCCTCTCCTCTCCTCTCCTGTCTTTTCTCTCCTCTGTCCTCTTTTTCCCTTTTTCTTTCTAGAATTCCCATTTCCTTGCTTTTCTATTGCCAGCTCTTCACCCAACACTCTGTCTCATCTTGGCCAAATTTGCACCTTCTCTTAAGATCTCCCATTTTTGAAGCGTTAGCACAACTGTAGAGACTTCTGCCAGGTACTTAGTCTCCTGACAATATTCATGCAATCTGTCTCTCCTCTTCTCTCTTCTCTCTTCCCTCTCCTCTGTCCTCTTTTTCCCTTTTTCTTTCTAGAATTCCCATTTCCTTGCTTTTCTGTTGCCAGCTCTTCACCCAACACTCTGTCTCATCTTGGCCAAATTTGCACCTTCTCTTAAGTTCTCCCATTATTGAAGCGTTAGCACAACTGTAGAGACTCCTACCAGGTACTTGGTCTCCTGACAATTGTCATGCAATGTGTCTCTCCTCTCCTCTCCTCTCCTCTCCTCTCCTCTCCTCTCCTCTCCTCTCCTCTCCTGTCTTTTCTCTCCTCTGTCCTCTTTTTCCCTTTTTCTTTCTAGAATTCCCATTTCCTTGCTTTTCTATTGCCAGCTCTTCACCCAACACTCTGTCTCATCTTGGCCAAATTTGCACCTTCTCTTAAGTTCTCCCATTATTGAAGCGTTAGCACAACTGTAGAGACTTCTACCAGGTACTTAGTCTCCTGACAATATTCATGCAATCTGTCTCTCCTCTTCTCTCTTCTCTCTTCTCACTCTCCTCTATGCTCTCCTCCAGTCTCTCTCCTCCCTTCTCTCTCCTCCCCCTCCTCTCCTCTCCTTTCTCTCCTCTCTTGTCTCTTGTCTCTCTTCTCTCCTCTCCTCTCTTCTCTTCTCTCCTCTCTCTTCCCCTCTCTATTCTCTCTGCTTCTCTCCCCTCTTTCAGTCTCTTGCAATCATAGAATGCATGGCAAAGCAGGAAAGAACAGAAGATCTGTTTAACCAGCTAATGTACCAGCAACTAAATGGGCATGGCACCATGTCCCTCAAAGGGCTTCACAATTAGACAATAAGACTAAATTGATCAGACTAGCTTGATCCGTCCAAGGTGAATTCAGTTGTTTGTAAACTTAGCCTAAAGCCAGAGTATCTTCTACTGATCTATTTTGATTCATTAAGTGATATAAATGCTTTAAATTTCAGTATTCAAATGTATTTTTTTCCCTTTTTCTTTCTAGAATTCCCATTTCCTTGCTTTTCTATTGCCAGCTCTTCACCCAACACTCTGTCTCATCTTGGCCAAATTTGCACCTTCTCTTAAGTTCTCCCATTATTGAAGCGTTAGCACAACTGTAGAGACTCCTACCAGGTACTTGGTCTCCTGATAATAGTCATGCAATGTGTCTCTCCTCTCCTCTCCTCTCCTCTCCTCTCCTCTCCTCTCCTCTCCTCTCCTCTCCTCTCCTCTCCTCTCCTCTCCTCTCCTCTCCTCTGTCCTCTTTTTCCCTTTTTCTTTCTAGAATTCCCATTTCCTTGCTTTTCTGTTGCCAGCTCTTCACCCAACACTCTGTCTCATCTTGGCCAAATTTGCAACTTCTCTTAAGATCTCCCATTTTTGAAGCGTTAGCACAACTGTAGAGACTTCTACCAGGTACTTAGTCTCCTGACAATATTCATGCAATCTGTCTCTCCTCTACTCTCTTCTCTCTTGTCTCTTCTCTCTTCTTTCTCCTCTGTCCTCTTTTTCCCTTTTTCTTTCTAGAATTTCCATTTCCTTGCTTTTCTATTGCCAGCTCTTCACCCAACACTCTGTCTCATCTTGGCCAAATTTGCACCTTCTCTTAAGATCTCCCATTTTTGAAGCGTTAGCACAACTGTAGAGACTTCTGCCAGGTACTTAGTCTCCTGACAATATTCATGCAATCTGTCTCTCCTCTTCTCTCTTCTCTCTTCCCTCTCCTCTGTCCTCTTTTTCCCTTTTTCTTTCTAGAATTCCCATTTCCTTGCTTTTCTGTTGCCAGCTCTTCACCCAACACTCTGTCTCATCTTGGCCAAATTTGCACCTTCTCTTAAGTTCTCCCATTATTGAAGCGTTAGCACAACTGTAGAGACTCCTACCAGGTACTTGGTCTCCTGACAATTGTCATGCAATGTGTCTCTCCTCTCCTCTCCTCTCCTCTCCTCTCCTCTCCTCTCCTCTCCTCTCCTCTCCTCTCCTCTCCTCTCCTCTCCTCTCCTCTGTCCTCTTTTTCCCTTTTTCTTTCTAGAATTCCCATTTCCTTGCTTTTCTATTGCCAGCTCTTCACCCAACACTCTGTCTCATCTTGGCCAAATTTGCACCTTCTCTTAAGTTCTCCCATTATTGAAGCGTTAGCACAACTGTAGAGACTTCTACCAGGTACTTAGTCTCCTGACAATATTCATGCAATCTGTCTCTCCTCTTCTCTCTTCTCTCTTCTCTCTTCTCTCTCTCCTCTATTCTCTCCTCCAGTCTCTCTCCTCCCTTCTCTCTTCTCCCCCTCCTCTCCTCTCCTTTCTCTCCTCTCTTGTCTCTTGTCTCTCTTCTCTCCTCTCCTCTCTTCTCTCCTCTCTCTTCCCCTCTCTATTCTCTCCACTTCTCTCCTCTCTTACAATCTCTTGCAATCATACAATGCATGGCAAAGCAGGAAAGAACAGAAGATCTGTTTAACCAGCTAATGTACCAGCAACTAAATGGGCATGGCACCATGTCCCTCAAAGGGCTTCACAATTAGACAATAAGACTAAATTGATCAGACTAGCTTGATCCGTCCAAGGTGAATTCAGTTGTTTGTAAACTTAGCCTAAAGCCAGAGTATCTTCTACTGATCTATTTTGATTCATTAAGTGATATAAATGCTTTAAATTTCAGTATTCAAATGTATTTTTTTCCCTTTTTCTTTCTAGAATTCCCATTTCCTTGCTTTTCTATTGCCAGCTCTTCACCCAACACTCTGTCTCATCTTGGCCAAATTTGCACCTTCTCTTAAGTTCTCCCATTATTGAAGCGTTAGCACAACTGTAGAGACTCCTACCAGGTACTTGGTCTCCTGATAATAGTCATGCAATGTGTCTCTCCTCTCCTCTCCTCTCCTCTCCTCTCCTCTCCTCTCCTCTCCTCTCCTCTCCTCTCCTCTGTCCTCTTTTTCCCTTTTTCTTTCTAGAATTCCCATTTCCTTGCTTTTCTGTTGCCAGCTCTTCACCCAACACTCTGTCTCATCTTGGCCAAATTTGCAACTTCTCTTAAGATCTCCCATTTTTGAAGCGTTAGCACAACTGTAGAGACTTCTACCAGGTACTTAGTCTCCTGACAATATTCATGCAATCTGTCTCTCCTCTACTCTCTTCTCTCTTGTCTCTTCTCTCTTCTTTCTCCTCTGTCCTCTTTTTCCCTTTTTCTTTCTAGAATTTCCATTTCCTTGCTTTTCTATTGCCAGCTCTTCACCCAACACTCTGTCTCATCTTGGCCAAATTTGCAGCTTCTCTTAAGATCTCCCATTTTTGAAGCGTTAGCACAACTGTAGAGACTCCTACCAGGTACTTGGTCTCCTGACAATAGTCATGCAATGTGTCTCTCCTCTCCTCTCCTCTCCTCTCCTCTCCTCTCCTCTCCTCTCCTCTCCTCTCCTCTCCTCTCCTGTCTTTTCTCTCCTCTGTCCTCTTTTTCCCTTTTTCTTTCTAGAATTCCCATTTCCTTGCTTTTCTATTGCCAGCTCTTCACCCAACACTCTGTCTCATCTTGGCCAAATTTGCAGCTTCTCTTAAGTTCTCCCATTATTGAAGCGTTAGCACAACTGTAGAGACTTCTACCAGGTACTTAGTCTCCTGACAATATTCATGCAATCTGTCTCTCCTCTTCTCTCTTCTCTCTTCTCACTCTCCTCTATGCTCTCCTCCAGTCTCTCTCCTCCCTTCTCTCTTCTCCCCCTCCTCTCCTCTCCTTTCTCTCCTCTCTTGTCTCTTGTCTCTCTTCTCTCCTCTCCTCTCTTCTCTTCTCTCCTCTCTCTTCCCCTCTCTATTCTCTCTGCTTCTCTCCCCTCTTTCAGTCTCTTGCAATCATAGAATGCATGGCAAAGCAGGAAAGAACAGAAGATCTGTTTAACCAGCTAATGTACCAGCAACTAAATGGGCATGGCACCATGTCCCTCAAAGGGCTTCACAATTAGACAATAAGACTAAATTGATCAGACTAGCTTGATCCGTCCAAGGTGAATTCAGTTGTTTGTAAACTTAGCCTAAAGCCAGAGTATCTTCTACTGATCTATTTTGATTCATTAAGTGATATAAATGCTTTAAATTTCAGTATTCAAATGTATTTTTTTCCCTTTTTCTTTCTAGAATTCCCATTTCCTTGCTTTTCTATTGCCAGCTCTTCACCCAACACTCTGTCTCATTTTGGCCAAATTTGCACCTTCTCTTAAGATCTCCCATATGTGAAGCGTTAGCACAACTGTAGAGACTCCTACCAGGTACTTGGTCTCCTGACAATAGTCATGCAATGTGTCTCTCCTCTCCTCTCCTCTCCTCTCCTCTCCTCTCCTCTCCTCTCCTGTCTTTTCTCTCCTCTGTCCTCTTTTTCCCTTTTTCTTTCTAGAATTCCCATTTCCTTGCTTTTCTATTGCCAGCTCTTCACCCAACACTCTGTCTCATCTTGGCCAAATTTGCACCTTCTCTTAAGTTCTCCCATTATTGAAGCGTTAGCACAACTGTAGAGACTTCTACCAGGTACTTAGTCTCCTGACAATATTCATGCAATCTGTCTCTCCTCTTCTCTCTTCTCTCTTCTCTCTTCTCTCTCTCCTCTATTCTCTCCTCCAGTCTCTCTCCTCCCTTCTCTCTTCTCCTTCTCCTCTCCTCTCCTTTCTCTCCTCTCTTGTCTCTTGTCTCTCTTCTCTCCTCTCCTCTCTTCTCTCCTCTCTCTTCCCCTCTCTATTCTCTCCACTTCTCTCCTCTCTTACAATCTCTTGCAATCATACAATGCATGGCAAAGCAGGAAAGAACAGAAGATCTGTTTAACCAGCTAATGTACCAGCAACTAAATGGGCATGGGACCATGTCCCTCAAAGGGCTTCACAATTAGACAATAAGACTAAATTGATCAGACTAGCTTGATCCGTCCAAGGTGAATTCAGTTGTTTGTAAACTTAGCCTAAAGCCAGAGTATCTTCTACTGATCTATTTTGATTCATTAAGTGATATAAATGCTTTAAATTTCAGTATTCAAATGTATTTTTTTCCCTTTTTCTTTCTAGAATTCCCATTTCCTTGCTTTTCTATTGCCAGCTCTTCACCCAACACTCTGTCTCATTTTGGCCAAATTTGCACCTTCTCTTAAGATCTCCCATATATGAAGCGTTAGCACAACTGTAGAGACTTCTACCAGGTACTTAGTCTCCTGACAATATTCATGCAATCTGTCTCTCCTCTTCTATCTTCTCTCTTCTCTCTCCTCTGTCCTCTTTTTCCCTTTTTCTTTCTAGAATTCCCATTTCCTTGCTTTTCTGTTGCCAGCTCTTCACCCAACACTCTGTCTCATCTTGGTCAAATTTGCACCTTCTCTTAAGATCTCCCATTATTGAAGCGTTAGCAAAACTGTAGAGACTTCTACCAGGTACTTAGTCTCCTGACAATATTCATGCAATCTGTCTCTCCTCTTCTCTCTTCTCTCTTGTCTCTTCTCTCTTCTTTCTCCTCTGTCCTCTTTTTCCCTTTTTCTTTCTAGAATTCCCATTTCCTTGCTTTTCTATTGCCAGCTCTTCACCCAACACTCTGTCTCATCTTGGCCAAATTTGCACCTTCTCTTAAGTTCTCCCATTATTGAAGCGTTAGCACAACTGTAGAGACTCCTACCAGGTACTTGGTCTCCTGATAATAGTCATGCAATGTGTCTCTCCTCTCCTCTCCTCTCCTCTCCTCTCCTCTCCTCTCTTTTCTCTCCTCTGTCCTCTTTTTCCCTTTTTCTTTCTAGAATTCCCATTTCCTTGCTTTTCTATTGCCAGCTCTTCACCCAACACTCTGTCTCATCTTGGCCAAATTTGCACCTTCTCTTAAGTTCTCCCATATGTGAAGCGTTAGCACAACTGTAGAGACTTCTACCAGGTACTTAGTCTCCTGACAATATTCATGCAATCTGTCTCTCCTCTTCTATCTTCTCTCTTCTCTCTCCTCTGTCCTCTTTTTCCCTTTTTCTTTCTAGAATTCCCATTTCCTTGCTTTTCTGTTGCCAGCTCTTCACCCAACACTCTGTCTCATCTTGGCCAAATTTGCACCTTCTCTTAAGATCTCCCATTTTTGAAGCGTTAGCACAACTGTAGAGACTTCTACCAGGTACTTAGTCTCCTGACAATATTCATGCAATCTGTCTCTCCTCTACTCTCTTCTCTCTTGTCTCTTCTCTCTTCTTTCTCCTCTGTCCTCTTTTTCCCTTTTTCTTTCTAGAATTCCCATTTCCTTGCTTTTCTATTGCCAGCTCTTCACCCAACACTCTGTCTCATCTTGGCCAAATTTGCACCTTCTCTTAAGTTCTCCCATTTTTGAAGCGTTAGCACAACTGTAGAGACTCCTACCAGGTACTTGGTCTCCTGACAATAGTCATGCAATGTGTCTCTCCTCTCCTCTCCTCTCCTCTCCTCTCCTCTCCTCTCCTCTCCTCTCCTCTCCTCTCCTCTCCTCTCCTCTCCTCTCCTCTCCTCTCCTGTCTTTTCTCTCCTCTGTCCTCTTTTTCCCTTTTTCTTTCTAGAATTTCCATTTCCTTGCTTTTCTATTGCCAGCTCTTCACCCAACACTCTGTCTCATCTTGGCCAAATTTGCAGCTTCTCTTAAGTTCTCCCATTATTGAAGCGTTAGCACAACTGTAGAGACTTCTACCAGGTACTTAGTCTCCTGACAATATTCATGCAATCTGTCTCTCCTCTTCTCTCTTCTCTCTTCTCTCTTCTCACTCTCCTCTATGCTCTCCTCCAGTCTCTCTCCTCCCTTCTCTCTTCTCCCCCTCCTCTCCTCTCCTTTCTCTCCTCTCTTGTCTCTTGTCTCTCTTCTCTCCTCTCCTCTCTTCTCTTCTCTCCTCTCTCTTCCCCTCTCTATTCTCTCTGCTTCTCTCCCCTCTTTCAGTCTCTTGCAATCATAGAATGCATGGCAAAGCAGGAAAGAACAGAAGATCTGTTTAACCAGCTAATGTACCAGCAACTAAATGGGCATGGCACCATGTCCCTCAAAGGGCTTCACAATTAGACAATAAGACTAAATTGATCAGACTAGCTTGATCCGTCCAAGGTGAATTCAGTTGTTTGTAAACTTAGCCTAAAGCCAGAGTATTTTCTACTGATCTATTTTGATTCATTAAGTGATATAAATGCTTTAAATTTCAGTATTCAAATGTATTTTTTTCCCTTTTTCTTTCTAGAATTCCCATTTCCTTGCTTTTCTATTGCCAGCTCTTCACCCAACACTCTGTCTCATTTTGGCCAAATTTGCACCTTCTCTTAAGATCTCCCATATGTGAAGCGTTAGCACAACTGTAGAGACTCCTACCAGGTACTTGGTCTCCTGACAATAGTCATGCAATGTGTCTCTCCTCTCCTCTCCTCTCCTCTCCTCTCCTCTCCTCTCCTCTCCTCTCCTCTCCTCTCCTCTCCTCTCCTCTCCTGTCTTTTCTCTCCTCTGTCCTCTTTTTCCCTTTTTCTTTCTAGAATTTCCATTTCCTTGCTTTTCTATTGCCAGCTCTTCACCCAACACTCTGTCTCATCTTGGCCAAATTTGCAGCTTCTCTTAAGTTCTCCCATTATTGAAGCGTTAGCACAACTGTAGAGACTTCTACCAGGTACTTAGTCTCCTGACAATATTCATGCAATCTGTCTCTCCTCTTCTCTCTTCTCTCTTCTCTCTTCTCACTCTCCTCTATGCTCTCCTCCAGTCTCTCTCCTCCCTTCTCTCTTCTCCCCCTCCTCTCCTCTCCTTTCTCTCCTCTCTTGTCTCTTGTCTCTCTTCTCTCCTCTCCTCTCTTCTCTTATCTCCTCTCTCTTCCCCTCTCTATTCTCTCTGCTTCTCTCCCCTCTTTCAGTCTCTTGCAATCATAGAATGCATGGCAAAGCAGGAAAGAACAGAAGATCTGTTTAACCAGCTAATGTACCAGCAACTAAATGGGCATGGCACCATGTCCCTCAAAGGGCTTCACAATTAGACAATAAGACTAAATTGATCAGACTAGCTTGATCCGTCCAAGGTGAATTCAGTTGTTTGTAAACTTAGCCTAAAGCCAGAGTATTTTCTACTGATCTATTTTGATTCATTAAGTGATATAAATGCTTTAAATTTCAGTATTCAAATGTATTTTTTTCCCTTTTTCTTTCTAGAATTCCCATTTCCTTGCTTTTCTATTGCCAGCTCTTCACCCAACACTCTGTCTCATTTTGGCCAAATTTGCACCTTCTCTTAAGATCTCCCATATGTGAAGCGTTAGCACAACTGTAGAGACTCCTACCAGGTACTTGGTCTCCTGACAATAGTCATGCAATGTGTCTCTCCTCTCCTCTCCTCTCCTCTCCTCTCCTCTCCTCTCCTCTCCTCTCCTGTCTTTTCTCTCCTCTGTCCTCTTTTTCCCTTTTTCTTTCTAGAATTCCCATTTCCTTGCTTTTCTATTGCCAGCTCTTCACCCAACACTCTGTCTCATCTTGGCCAAATTTGCACCTTCTCTTAAGTTCTCCCATTATTGAAGCGTTAGCACAACTGTAGAGACTTCTACCAGGTACTTAGTCTCCTGACAATATTCATGCAATCTGTCTCTCCTCTTCTATCTTCTCTCTTCTCTCTCCTCTGTCCTCTTTTTCCCTTTTTCTTTCTAGAATTCCCATTTCCTTGCTTTTCTGTTGCCAGCTCTTCACCCAACACTCTGTCTCATCTTGGTCAAATTTGCACCTTCTCTTAAGATCTCCCATTATTGAAGCGTTAGCAAAACTGTAGAGACTTCTACCAGGTACTTAGTCTCCTGACAATATTCATGCAATCTGTCTCTCCTCTTCTCTCTTCTCTCTTGTCTCTTCTCTCTTCTTTCTCCTCTGTCCTCTTTTTCCCTTTTTCTTTCTAGAATTCCCATTTCCTTGCTTTTCTATTGCCAGCTCTTCACCCAACACTCTGTCTCATCTTGGCCAAATTTGCACCTTCTCTTAAGTTCTCCCATTATTGAAGCGTTAGCACAACTGTAGAGACTCCTACCAGGTACTTGGTCTCCTGATAATAGTCATGCAATGTGTCTCTCCTCTCCTCTCCTCTCCTCTCCTCTCCTCTCCTCTCCTCTCTTTTCTCTCCTCTGTCCTCTTTTTCCCTTTTTCTTTCTAGAATTCCCATTTCCTTGCTTTTCTATTGCCAGCTCTTCACCCAACACTCTGTCTCATCTTGGCCAAATTTGCACCTTCTCTTAAGTTCTCCCATATGTGAAGCGTTAGCACAACTGTAGAGACTTCTACCAGGTACTTAGTCTCCTGACAATATTCATGCAATCTGTCTCTCCTCTTCTATCTTCTCTCTTCTCTCTCCTCTGTCCTCTTTTTCCCTTTTTCTTTCTAGAATTCCCATTTCCTTGCTTTTCTGTTGCCAGCTCTTCACCCAACACTCTGTCTCATCTTGGCCAAATTTGCACCTTCTCTTAAGATCTCCCATTTTTGAAGCGTTAGCACAACTGTAGAGACTTCTACCAGGTACTTAGTCTCCTGACAATATTCATGCAATCTGTCTCTCCTCTACTCTCTTCTCTCTTGTCTCTTCTCTCTTCTTTCTCCTCTGTCCTCTTTTTCCCTTTTTCTTTCTAGAATTCCCATTTCCTTGCTTTTCTATTGCCAGCTCTTCACCCAACACTCTGTCTCATCTTGGCCAAATTTGCACCTTCTCTTAAGTTCTCCCATTTTTGAAGCGTTAGCACAACTGTAGAGACTCCTACCAGGTACTTGGTCTCCTGACAATAGTCATGCAATGTGTCTCTCCTCTCCTCTCCTCTCCTCTCCTCTCCTCTCCTCTCCTCTCCTCTCCTCTCCTGTCTTTTCTCTCCTCTGTCCTCTTTTTCCCTTTTTCTTTCTAGAATTTCCATTTCCTTGCTTTTCTATTGCCAGCTCTTCACCCAACACTCTGTCTCATCTTGGCCAAATTTGCAGCTTCTCTTAAGTTCTCCCATTATTGAAGCGTTAGCACAACTGTAGAGACTTCTACCAGGTACTTAGTCTCCTGACAATATTCATGCAATCTGTCTCTCCTCTTCTCTCTTCTCTCTTCTCTCTTCTCACTCTCCTCTATGCTCTCCTCCAGTCTCTCTCCTCCCTTCTCTCTTCTCCCCCTCCTCTCCTCTCCTTTCTCTCCTCTCTTGTCTCTTGTCTCTCTTCTCTCCTCTCCTCTCTTCTCTTCTCTCCTCTCTCTTCCCCTCTCTATTCTCTCTGCTTCTCTCCCCTCTTTCAGTCTCTTGCAATCATAGAATGCATGGCAAAGCAGGAAAGAACAGAAGATCTGTTTAACCAGCTAATGTACCAGCAACTAAATGGGCATGGCACCATGTCCCTCAAAGGGCTTCACAATTAGACAATAAGACTAAATTGATCAGACTAGCTTGATCCGTCCAAGGTGAATTCAGTTGTTTGTAAACTTAGCCTAAAGCCAGAGTATTTTCTACTGATCTATTTTGATTCATTAAGTGATATAAATGCTTTAAATTTCAGTATTCAAATGTATTTTTTTCCCTTTTTCTTTCTAGAATTCCCATTTCCTTGCTTTTCTATTGCCAGCTCTTCACCCAACACTCTGTCTCATTTTGGCCAAATTTGCACCTTCTCTTAAGATCTCCCATATGTGAAGCGTTAGCACAACTGTAGAGACTCCTACCAGGTACTTGGTCTCCTGACAATAGTCATGCAATGTGTCTCTCCTCTCCTCTCCTCTCCTCTCCTCTCCTCTCCTCTCCTCTCCTCTCCTCTCCTCTCCTGTCTTTTCTCTCCTCTGTCCTCTTTTTCCCTTTTTCTTTCTAGAATTCCCATTTCCTTGCTTTTCTATTGCCAGCTCTTCACCCAACACTCTGTCTCATCTTGGCCAAATTTGCACCTTCTCTTAAGTTCTCCCATATGTGAAGCGTTAGCACAACTGTAGAGACTTCTACCAGGTACTTAGTCTCCTGACAATATTCATGCAATCTGTCTCTCCTCTTCTCTCTTCTCTCTTCTCTCTTCTCACTCTCCTCTATTCTCTCCTCCAGTCTCTCTCCTCCCTTCTCTCTTCTCCCCCTCCTCTCCTCTCCTTTCTCTCCTCTTCCTCTCCTCTCTTCTCTCCTCTCTCTTCCCCTCTCTATTCTCTCCGCTTCTCTCCTCTCTTACAATCTCTTGCAATCATACAATGCATGGCAAAGCAGGAAAGAACAGAAGATCTGTTTAACCAGCTAAAGTACCAGTAACTAAATGGGCATGGCACCATGTCCCTCAAAGGGCTTCACAATTAGACAATAAGACTAAATTGATCAGACTAGCTTGATCCGTCCAAGGTGAATTCAGTTGTTTGTAAACTTAGCCTAAAGCCAGAGTATCTTCTACTGATCTATTTTGATTCATTAAGTGATATAAATGCTTTAAATTTCAGTATTCAAATGTATTTTTTTCCCTTTTTCTTTCTAGAATTCCCATTTCCTTGCTTTTCTATTGCCAGCTCTTCACCCAACACTCTGTCTCATCTTGGCCAAATTTGCACCTTCTCTTAAGTTCTCCCATTATTGAAGCGTTAGCACAACTGTAGAGACTCCTACCAGGTACTTGGTCTCCTGACAATAGTCATGCAATGTGTCTCTCCTCTCCTCTCCTCTCCTCTCCTCTCCTCTCCTCTCCTCTCCTCTCCTCTCCTCTCCTCTCCTCTCCTCTCCTGTCTTTTCTCTCCTCTGTCCTCTTTTTCCCTTTTTCTTTCTAGAATTCCCATTTCCTTGCTTTTCTATTGCCAGCTCTTCACCCAACACTCTGTCTCATCTTGGCCAAATTTGCACCTTCTCTTAAGTTCTCCCATATGTGAAGCGTTAGCACAACTGTAGAGACTTCTACCAGGTACTTAGTCTCCTGACAATATTCATGCAATCTGTCTCTCCTCTTCTCTCTTCTCTCTTCTCACTCTCCTCTATTCTCTCCTCCAGTCTCTCTCCTCCCTTCTCTCTTCTCCCCCTCCTCTCCTCTCCTTTCTCTCCTCTTCCTCTCCTCTCTTCTCTTCTCTCCTCTCTCTTCCCCTCTCTATTCTCTCCGCTTCTCTCCTCTCTTACAATCTCTTGCAATCATACAATGCATGGCAAAGCAGGAAAGAACAGAAGATCTGTTTAACCAGCTAATGTACCAGCAACTAAATGGGCATGGCACCATGTCCCTCAAAGGGCTTCACAATTAGACAATAAGACTAAATTGATCAGACTAGCTTGATCCGTCCAAGGTGAATTCAGTTGTTTGTAAACTTAGCCTAAAGCCAGAGTATCTTCTACTGATCTATTTTGATTCATTAAGTGATATAAATGCTTTAAATTTCAGTATTCAAATGTATTTTTTTCCCTTTTTCTTTCTAGAATTCCCATTTCCTTGCTTTTCTATTGCCAGCTCTTCACCCAACACTCTGTCTCATTTTGGCCAAATTTGCACCTTCTCTTAAGATCTCCCATATGTGAAGCGTTAGCACAACTGTAGAGACTTCTACCAGGTACTTAGTCTCCTGACAATATTCATGCAATCTGTCTCTCCTCTTCTATCTTCTCTCTTCTCTCTCCTCTGTCCTCTTTTTCCCTTTTTCTTTCTAGAATTCCCATTTCCTTGCTTTTCTGTTGCCAGCTCTTCACCCAACACTCTGTCTCATCTTGGTCAAATTTGCACCTTCTCTTAAGATCTCCCATTATTGAAGCGTTAGCAAAACTGTAGAGACTTCTACCAGGTACTTAGTCTCCTGACAATATTCATGCAATCTGTCTCTCCTCTTCTCTCTTCTCTCTTGTCTCTTCTCTCTTCTTTCTCCTCTGTCCTCTTTTTCCCTTTTTCTTTCTAGAATTTCCATTTCCTTGCTTTTCTATTGCCAGCTCTTCACCCAACACTCTGTCTCATCTTGGCCAAATTTGCAGCTTCTCTTAAGATCTCCCATTTTTGAAGCGTTAGCACAACTGTAGAGACTCCTACCAGGTACTTGGTCTCCTGACAATAGTCATGCAATGTGTCTCTCCTCTCCTCTCCTCTCCTCTCCTCTCCTCTCCTCTCCTCTCCTCTCCTCTCCTGTCTTTTCTCTCCTCTGTCCTCTTTTTCCCTTTTTCTTTCTAGAATTCCCATTTCCTTGCTTTTCTATTGCCAGCTCTTCACCCAACACTCTGTCTCATCTTGGCCAAATTTGCAGCTTCTCTTAAGTTCTCCCATTATTGAAGCGTTAGCACAACTGTAGAGACTTCTACCAGGTACTTAGTCTCCTGACAATATTCATGCAATCTGTCTCTCCTCTTCTCTCTTCTCTCTTCTCACTCTCCTCTATGCTCTCCTCCAGTCTCTCTCCTCCCTTCTCTCTTCTCCCCCTCCTCTCCTCTCCTTTCTCTCCTCTCTTGTCTCTTGTCTCTCTTCTCTCCTCTCCTCTCTTCTCTTCTCTCCTCTCTCTTCCCCTCTCTATTCTCTCTGCTTCTCTCCCCTCTTTCAGTCTCTTGCAATCATAGAATGCATGGCAAAGCAGGAAAGAACAGAAGATCTGTTTAACCAGCTAATGTACCAGCAACTAAATGGGCATGGCACCATGTCCCTCAAAGGGCTTCACAATTAGACAATAAGACTAAATTGATCAGACTAGCTTGATCCGTCCAAGGTGAATTCAGTTGTTTGTAAACTTAGCCTAAAGCCAGAGTATCTTCTACTGATCTATTTTGATTCATTAAGTGATATAAATGCTTTAAATTTCAGTATTCAAATGTATTTTTTTCCCTTTTTCTTTCTAGAATTCCCATTTCCTTGCTTTTCTATTGCCAGCTCTTCACCCAACACTCTGTCTCATTTTGGCCAAATTTGCACCTTCTCTTAAGATCTCCCATATGTGAAGCGTTAGCACAACTGTAGAGACTCCTACCAGGTACTTGGTCTCCTGACAATAGTCATGCAATGTGTCTCTCCTCTCCTCTCCTCTCCTCTCCTCTCCTCTCCTCTCCTCTCCTGTCTTTTCTCTCCTCTGTCCTCTTTTTCCCTTTTTCTTTCTAGAATTCCCATTTCCTTGCTTTTCTATTGCCAGCTCTTCACCCAACACTCTGTCTCATCTTGGCCAAATTTGCAGCTTCTCTTAAGTTCTCCCATTATTGAAGCGTTAGCACAACTGTAGAGACTTCTACCAGGTACTTAGTCTCCTGACAATATTCATGCAATCTGTCTCTCCTCTTCTCTCTTCTCTCTTCTCACTCTCCTCTATGCTCTCCTCCAGTCTCTCTCCTCCCTTCTCTCTTCTCCCCCTCCTCTCCTCTCCTTTCTCTCCTCTCTTGTCTCTTGTCTCTCTTCTCTCCTCTCCTCTCTTCTCTTCTCTCCTCTCTCTTCCCCTCTCTATTCTCTCTGCTTCTCTCCCCTCTTTCAGTCTCTTGCAATCATAGAATGCATGGCAAAGCAGGAAAGAACAGAAGATCTGTTTAACCAGCTAATGTACCAGCAACTAAATGGGCATGGCACCATGTCCCTCAAAGGGCTTCACAATTAGACAATAAGACTAAATTGATCAGACTAGCTTGATCCGTCCAAGGTGAATTCAGTTGTTTGTAAACTTAGCCTAAAGCCAGAGTATCTTCTACTGATCTATTTTGATTCATTAAGTGATATAAATGCTTTAAATTTCAGTATTCAAATGTATTTTTTTTCCCTTTTTCTTTCTAGAATTCCCATTTCCTTGCTTTTCTATTGCCAGCTCTTCACCCAACACTCTGTCTCATTTTGGCCAAATTTGCACCTTCTCTTAAGATCTCCCATATGTGAAGCGTTAGCACAACTGTAGAGACTCCTACCAGGTACTTGGTCTCCTGACAATAGTCATGCAATGTGTCTCTCCTCTCCTCTCCTCTCCTCTCCTCTCCTCTCCTCTCCTCTCCTCTCCTCTCCTGTCTTTTCTCTCCTCTGTCCTCTTTTTCCCTTTTTCTTTCTAGAATTCCCATTTCCTTGCTTTTCTATTGCCAGCTCTTCACCCAACACTCTGTCTCATCTTGGCCAAATTTGCACCTTCTCTTAAGTTCTCCCATTATTGAAGCGTTAGCACAACTGTAGAGACTTCTACCAGGTACTTAGTCTCCTGACAATATTCATGCAATCTGTCTCTCCTCTTCTCTCTTCTCTCTTCTCTTCTCTCTCTCCTCTATTCTCTCCTCCAGTCTCTCTCCTCCCTTCTCTCTTCTCCCCCTCCTCTCCTCTCCTTTCTCTCCTCTCTTGTCTCTTGTCTCTCTTCTCTCCTCTCCTCTCTTCTCTCCTCTCTCTTCCCCTCTCTATTCTCTCCACTTCTCTCCTCTCTTACAATCTCTTGCAATCATACAATGCATGGCAAAGCAGGAAAGAACAGAAGATCTGTTTAACCAGCTAATGTACCAGCAACTAAATGGGCATGGGACCATGTCCCTCAAAGGGCTTCACAATTAGACAATAAGACTAAATTGATCAGACTAGCTTGATCCGTCCAAGGTGAATTCAGTTGTTTGTAAACTTAGCCTAAAGCCAGAGTATCTTCTACTGATCTATTTTGATTCATTAAGTGATATAAATGCTTTAAATTTCAGTATTCAAATGTATTTTTTTCCCTTTTTCTTTCTAGAATTCCATTTCCTTGCTTTTCTATTGCCAGCTCTTCACCCAACACTCTGTCTCATTTTGGCCAAATTTGCACCTTCTCTTAAGATCTCCCATATGTGAAGCGTTAGCACAACTGTAGAGACTTCTACCAGGTACTTAGTCTCCTGACAATATTCATGCAATCTGTCTCTCCTCTTCTATCTTCTCTCTTCTCTCTCCTCTGTCCTCTTTTTCCCTTTTTCCTTTCTAGAATTCCCATTTCCTTGCTTTTCTGTTGCCAGCTCTTCACCCAACACTCTGTCTCATCTTGGTCAAATTTGCACCTTCTCTTAAGATCTCCCATTATTGAAGCGTTAGCAAAACTGTAGAGACTTCTACCAGGTACTTAGTCTCCTGACAATATTCATGCAATCTGTCTCTCCTCTTCTCTCTTCTCTCTTGTCTCTTCTCTCTTCTTTCTCCTCTGTCCTCTTTTTCCCTTTTTCTTTCTAGAATTCCCATTTCCTTGCTTTTCTATTGCCAGCTCTTCACCCAACACTCTGTCTCATCTTGGCCAAATTTGCACCTTCTCTTAAGTTCTCCCATTATTGAAGCGTTAGCACAACTGTAGAGACTCCTACCAGGTACTTGGTCTCCTGATAATAGTCATGCAATGTGTCTCTCCTCTCCTCTCCTCTCCTCTCCTCTCCTCTCCCTCTCCTCTCCTCTCCTCTCTTTTCTCTCCTCTGTCCTCTTTTTCCCTTTTTCTTTCTAGAATTCCCATTTCCTTGCTTTTCTATTGCCAGCTCTTCACCCAACACTCTGTCTCATCTTGGCCAAATTTGCACCTTCTCTTAAGTTCTCCCATATGTGAAGCGTTAGCACAACTGTAGAGACTTCTACCAGGTACTTAGTCTCCTGACAATATTCATGCAATCTGTCTCTCCTCTTCTCTCTTCTCTCTTCTCTCTTCTCACTCTCCTCTATTCTCTCCTCCAGTCTCTCTCCTCCCTTCTCTCTCTTCTCCCCTCCTCTCCTCTCCTTTCTCTCCTCTTCCTCTCCTCTCTTCTCTCCTCTCTCTTCCCCTCTCTATTCTCTCCGCTTCTCTCCTCTCTTACAATCTCTTGCAATCATACAATGCATGGCAAAGCAGGAAAGAACAGAAGATCTGTTTAACCAGCTAAAGTACCAGTAACTAAATGGGCATGGCACCATGTCCCTCAAAGGGCTTCACAATTAGACAATAAGACTAAATTGATCAGACTAGCTTGATCCGTCCAAGGTGAATTCAGTTGTTTGTAAACTTAGCCTAAAGCCAGAGTATCTTCTACTGATCTATTTTGATTCATTAAGTGATATAAATGCTTTAAATTTCAGTATTCAAATGTATTTTTTTCCCTTTTTCTTTCTAGAATTCCCATTTCCTTGCTTTTCTATTGCCAGCTCTTCACCCAACACTCTGTCTCATCTTGGCCAAATTTGCACCTTCTCTTAAGTTCTCCCATTATTGAAGCGTTAGCACAACTGTAGAGACTCCCTACCAGGTACTTGGTCTCCTGACAATAGTCATGCAATGTGTCTCTCCTCTCCTCTCCTCTCCTCTCCTCTCCTCTCCTCTCCTCTCCTCTCCTCTCCTCTCCTCTCCTCTCCTCTCCTGTCTTTTCTCTCCTCTGTCCTCTTTTTCCCTTTTTCTTTCTAGAATTCCCATTTCCTTGCTTTTCTATTGCCAGCTCTTCACCCAACACTCTGTCTCATCTTGGCCAAATTTGCACCTTCTCTTAAGTTCTCCCATATGTGAAGCGTTAGCACAACTGTAGAGACTTCTACCAGGTACTTAGTCTCCTGACAATATTCATGCAATCTGTCTCTCCTCTTCTCTCTTCTCTCTTCTCACTCTCCTCTATTCTCTCCTCCAGTCTCTCTCCTCCCTTCTCTCTTCTCCCCCTCCTCTCCTCTCCTTTCTCTCCTCTTCCTCTCCTCTCTTCTCTTCTCTCCTCTCTCTTCCCCTCTCTATTCTCTCCGCTTCTCTCCTCTCTTACAATCTCTTGCAATCATACAATGCATGGCAAAGCAGGAAAGAACAGAAGATCTGTTTAACCAGCTAATGTACCAGCAACTAAATGGGCATGGCACCATGTCCCTCAAAGGGCTT
>NW_027437039.1:0-39661 GCF_047716275.1 Strix uralensis
AGAGGAAGAAGAGAGAGGAGGAGGAGAGAGGAGGAAAAGAGAGGAGGAAGAGGGAGGAGGAAGAGAGAGGAAGAGGGGAGAGGAGGAGGAGAGACGAGGAAGAGAGTGGAGGAAGAGAGAGGAAGAGGAGAGAGTAGAAAGAGAGAGGAGGAAGAGAGAGGTGGAGGAGAGAGGAGGAAAAGAGAGGAGAAAGAGAGAGGAGGAAGAGAGAGGAGGAAGAGAGAGGAAGAGGAGAGAGGAGGAGGAGAGAGGAGGAAGAGAGAGAAAGAGGAGAGAGGTGGAGAAGTGTGGAGGGAGAGAGAGGAAAAGGAGAGAGGAGGAATACAGTGGAGAAAGAGAGAGGAGGAAGAGAGAGAAGGAGGAGAGAGGAGGAAAAGAGAGGACGAAGAGAAAGGAGGAAGAGAGAGGAGGAAGAGAGAGGAGGAAGAGAGAGGAAAAATAGGAGGAAAAGAGAGGAGGAATAGAGAGGAGGAAGAGAGAGAGGAAGAGAGAGGAGGAGGAGAGAGGAGGAGAAGAGAGGATGAAGAGAGAGGAGTAAGAGAGAGGAAGAGGAGAGAGGAGGAAAAGAGAGGAGGAAGAGAAAGGAGGAAGAGAGAGGAGGAAGAGAGAGGAGGAAGAGAGAGGAAAAATAGGAGGAAAAGAGTGAAGGAAGAGAGAGGAGGAAGAGAGAGGAAGAGGAGAGGGGAGGAAAAGGGAGGAGGAACAGAGAGGAAGAGGAGAGAGGAGGAAGAGAGAGGAGGAAGAGAGAGGAGGAATAGAGAGGAAGAGGAGAGAGGAGGAGGAGAGAGAAGGAAGAGAGAGGAAGAGGAGAGAGGAGGAAGAGAGCGGAGGAAAAGGGAGGAGGAACAGAGAGGAAGAGGAGAGAGGAGGAAGAGAGAGGAAGAAAAGGGAGGAGGAACAGAGAGGAAGAGGAGAGAGGAGGAAGAGAGAGGAAAAATAGGAGGAAAAGAGAGGAGGAAGAGAGAGGAGGAATAGAGAGGAAGAGGAGAGAGGAGGAAAAGGCAGGAGGAACAGAGAGGAAGAGGAGAGAGGAGGAGGAGAGAGGAGGAAGAGAGAGGAAGAGGAGAGAGGAGGAAGAGAGAGGAGGAAAAGGGAGGAGGAACAGAGAGGAAGAGGAGAGAGGAGGAAGACAGCGGAGGAAAAGGGAGGAGGAACAGAGAGGAAGAGGAGAGAGGAGGAAGAGAGTGGAGGAAGAGAGAGGAGGAGGAGAGAGGAGGAAGAGAGCGGAGGAATCGAGAGGAAGATGAGAGAGTAGAATTGGAGAGGAGGAAGAGAGAGGAGGAGGAGAGAGGAGGAAAACAGAGGAGAAAGAGAGAGGAGTAAAAGAGAGAGGAAGAGAAGAGAGGAGGAAGAGAGGAGGAAAAGGGAGGAGGAACAGAGAGGAAAGGAGAGAGGAGGAAGAGAGAGGAGGAAGAGTGAGGAAGAGGAGAAAGGAGTAAGAGAGAGGAAAAGGAGAGAGGAGGAATACAGTGGAGAAAGAGAGGAGGAAGAGAGAGAAGGAGGAGAGAGGAGGAAAAGAGAGGAGGAAGAGAAAGGAGGAAGAGAGAGGAGGAAAAGGGAGGAGGAACAGAGAGGAAAAATAGGAGGAAAAGAGAGGAGGAAGAGAGAGGAGGAATAGAGAGGAAGAGGAGAGAGGAGGAAAAGGGAGGAGGAACAGAGAGGAAGAGGAGAGAGGAGGAAGAGAGAGGCGGAAGAGAGAGGAGGAATAGGGAGGGAGAGGAGAGAGGAGGAGGAGAGAGGAGGAAGAGAGAGGAAGAGGAGAGAGGAGGAAGAGAGGGGAGGAAAAGGGAGGAGGAACAGAGAGGAAGAGGAGAGAGGAGGAAGAGAGAGGAGGAAAAGGGAGAAGGAACAGAGAGGAAGAGGAGAGAGGAGGAAGAGAGAGGAGGAAGAGAGAGGAAGAGGAGAGAGGAGGAGGAGAGAGCAGGAAGAGAGAGGAAGAGGAGAGAGGAGGAAGAGAGAGGAGGAAGAGAGAGGAAGAGGAGAGAGGAGGAAAAGAGAGGAGAAAGAGAGAGGAGGATGAGACTGGTGGAAGAGAGAGGAAGAGGAGAGAAGAGGAGGAGAGAGGAGGAAGAGAGAGGAAGAGGAGAGAGGAGGAAGAGAGAGGAGGAAGAGAGAGAAGGAAGAGAGAGAAGGAAGAGAGAGGAAGAGGAGAGAGGAGGAAGAGAGAGGAGGAAGAGTGAGGAAGAGGAGAAAGGAGGAAGAGAGAGGAAAAGGAGAGAGGAGGAATACAGAGGAGATAGAGAGAGGAGGAAGAGAGAGGAGGAGGAGAGAGGAGGAAAAGAGAGGACGAAGAGAAAGGAGGAAGAGAGAGGAGGAAGAGAGAGGAGGAAGAGAGAGTAGAAATAGGAGGAAAAGAGAGGAGGAAGAGAGAGGAGGAGAAGAGAGGAGTATGGGAGAGGAGGAAGAGAGAGGAGGAGTAGAGAGGAGGAAGAGAGAGAAGGAAGAGAGAGAAAGAGGAGAGAGGAGGAAGAGAGAGGATTAAAAGGGAGGAGGAACAGAGAGGAAGAGGAGAGAGGAGGAGGAGAGAGGAGGAAGACAGCGGAGGAAGAGAGAGGAAGAGGAAAGATTAGAAAGAGAGAGGAGGAAGAGAGAGGAGGAGGAGAGAGGAGGAAAGGAGAGGAAGAGGAGAGAGGAGGAAGAGAGAGGAGGAAAAGGGAGGAGGAACAGAGAGGAAGAGGAGAGAGGAGGAGGAGAGAGGAGGAAAAGAGAGGAGAAAGAGAGAGGAGGGAAAGAAAGAGGAAGAGAAAGGAGGAAGAGAGAGGAGGAAGAGAGAGGAGGAAGAGAGAGGAAAAATAGGAGGAAAAGAGCGGAGGAAGAGAGAGGAGGAAGAGAGAGGAGGAAGAGAGAAGAGGAAGAGAGAGGAGGAAGAGAGGAGGAAGAGAGAGGAGGAAGAGAGAAGAGGAAGAGAGAGGAGGAAGAGAGGAGGAAGAGAGAGGAGGAAGAGAGCGGAGGAAGAGAGAGGAAGATCAGAGAGTAGAATTAGAGAGGAGGAAGAGAGAGGAAGAGGAGAGAGGAAGAAGAGAGAGGAGGAAGAGAGAGGAGGAATAGAGAGGAGGAAAAGGGAGGAGGAACAGAGAGGAAGGGGAGAGAGGAGGAAGAGAGAGGAGGAAGAGAGAGGAGGAATAGAGAGGAAGAGGAGAGAGGAGGAGGAGAGAGGAGGAAGAGAGAGGAAGAGGAGAGAGGAGGAAGACAGCAGAGGAAAAGGGAGGAGGAACAGAGAGGAAGAGGAGAGAGGAGGAAGAGAGAGGAGGAAAAGGGAGGAGGAACAGAGAGGAAGAGGAGAGAGGAGGAAGAGAGAGGAGGAAAAGGGAGGAGGAACAGAGAGGAAGAGGAGAGAGGAGGAAGAGAGAGGAGGAAGAGAGAGGAAGATGAGAGAGGAGGAGGAGAGAGGAGGAAGAGTGCGGAGGAAGAGAGAGGAAGAGGAGAGTGTAGAAAGACATAGGAGGAAGAGAGAGGAGGAAGAGAGAGGAGGAAGAGAGAGGAAAAATAGGAGGAAAAGAGAGGAGGAAGAGAGAGGAGGAAGAGAGAGGAGTAAGGGAGAGCAGGAGGAGAGAGGAGGAAAAGAGAGGAGGAAGAGAGAGGAGGAACAGAGAGGAAGAGGAGAGAGGAGGAGGTGAGAGGAGGAAGAGAGCGGAGAGGAAGAGAGAGGAAGAGGAGAGAGTATAAAGAGAGAGGAGGAAGAGAGAGGAGGAGGAGAGAGGAGGAAAAGAGAGGAGGAAGAGGGAGGAGGAAGAGAGAGGAAGAGGGGAGAGGAGGAGGAGAGACGAGGAAGAGAGTGGAGGAAGAGAGAGGAAGAGGAGAGAGTAGAAAGAGAGAGGAGGAAGAGAGAGGTGGAGGAGAGAGGAGGAAAAGAGAGGAGAAAGAGAGAGGAGGAAGAGAGAGGAGGAAGAGAGAGGAAGAGGAGAGAGGAGGAGGAGAGAGGAGGAAGAGAGAGAAAGAGGAGAGAGGAGGAGAAGTGTGGAGGGAGAGAGAGGAAAAGGAGAGAGGAGGAATACAGTGGAGAAAGAGAGAGGAGGAAGAGAGAGAAGGAGGAGAGAGGAGGAAAAGAGAGGACGAAGAGAAAGGAGGAAGAGAGAGGAGGAAGAGAGAGGAGGAAGAGAGAGGAAAAATAGGAGGAAAAGAGAGGAGGAATAGAGAGGAGGAAGAGAGAGAGGAAGAGAGAGGAGGAGGAGAGAGGAGGAGAAGAGAGGATGAAGAGAGAGGAGTAAGAGAGAGGAAGAGGAGAGAGGAGGAGGAGAGAGGAGGAAGAGAGAGGAAGAGGAGAGAGGAGGAAAAGAGAGGAGGAAGAGAAAGGAGGAAGAGAGAGGAGGAAGAGAGAGGAGGAAGAGAGAGGAAAAATAGGAGGAAAAGAGTGAAGGAAGAGAGAGGAGGAAGAGAGAGGAAGAGGAGAGGGGAGGAAAAGGGAGGAGGAACAGAGAGGAAGAGGAGAGAGGAGGAAGAGAGAGGAGGAAGAGAGAGGAGGAATAGAGAGGAAGAGGAGAGAGGAGGAGGAGAGAGAAGGAAGAGAGAGGAAGAGGAGAGAGGAGGAAGAGAGCGGAGGAAAAGGGAGGAGGAACAGAGAGTAAGAGGAGAGAGGAGGAAGAGAGAGGAAGAAAAGGGAGGAGGAACAGAGAGGAAGAGGAGAGAGGAGGAAGAGAGAGGAAAAATAGGAGGAAAAGAGAGGAGGAAGAGAGAGGAGGAATAGAGAGGAAGAGGAGAGAGGAGGAAAAGGCAGGAGGAACAGAGAGGAAGAGGAGAGAGGAGGAGGAGAGAGGAGGAAGAGAGAGGAAGAGGAGAGAGGAGGAAGAGAGAGGAGGAAAAGGGAGGAGGAACAGAGAGGAAGAGGAGAGAGGAGGAAGACAGCGGAGGAAAAGGGAGGAGGAACAGAGAGGAAGAGGAGAGAGGAGGAAGAGAGTGGAGGAAGAGAGAGGAGGAGGAGAGAGGAGGAAGAGAGCGGAGGAATCGAGAGGAAGATGAGAGAGTAGAATTGGAGAGGAGGAAGAGAGAGGAGGAGGAGAGAGGAGGAAAACAGAGGAGAAAGAGAGAGGAGGAAAAGAGAGAGGAAGAGAAGAGAGGAGGAAGAGAGGAGGAAAAGGGAGGAGGAACAGAGAGGAAAGGAGAGAGGAGGAAGAGAGAGGAGGAAGAGTGAGGAAGAGGAGAAAGGAGTAAGAGAGAGGAAAAGGAGAGAGGAGGAATACAGTGGAGAAAGAGAGGAGGAAGAGAGAGAAGGAGGAGAGAGGAGGAAAAGAGAGGAGGAAGAGAAAGGAGGAAGAGAGAGGAGGAAAAGGGAGGAGGAACAGAGAGGAAAAATAGGAGGAAAAGAGAGGAGGAAGAGAGAGGAGGAATAGAGAGGAAGAGGAGAGAGGAGGAAAAGGGAGGAGGAACAGAGAGGAAGAGGAGAGAGGAGGAAGAGAGAGGCGGAAGAGAGAGGAGGAATAGGGAGGGAGAGGAGAGAGGAGGAGGAGAGAGGAGGAAGAGAGAGGAAGAGGAGAGAGGAGGAAGAGAGATGAAGAGAAGAGAGGAGGAAGAGAGAGGAGGAAAAAGGAGGAGGAACAGAGAGGAAGAGGAGAGAGGAGGAGGAGAGAGGAGGAAGAGAGCGGAGGAAGAGAGAGGAAGATGAGAGAGTAGAATTAGAGAGGAGGAAGAGAGAGGAGGAGGACAGAGGAGGAAAAGAGAGGAGAAAGAGAGAGGAGGAAAAGAAAGAGGAAGAGAAAGGAGGAAGAGAGAGGAGGAAGAGAGAGGAGGAAGAGAGAGGAAAAGGAGAGAGGAGGAATACAGAGGAGAAAATGAGGAGGAAGAGAGAGAAGGAGGAGAGAGGAGGAAAAGAGAGGAGGAAGAGAAAGGAGGAAGAGAGAGGAGGAAGAGAGAGGAGGAAGAGAGAGGAAAAATAGGAGGAAAAGAGAGGAGGAAGAGAGGAGGAATAGAGAGGAAGAGGAGAGAGGAGGAAAAAGGAGGAGGAACAGAGAGGAAGAGGAGAGAGGAGGAAGAGAGAGGAGGAATAGAGAGGAAGAGGAGAGAGGAGGAGGAGAGAGGAGGAAGAGAGAGGAAGAGGAGAGAGGAGGAAGAGAGAGGAGGAAAAGGGAGGAGGAACAGAGAGGAAGAGGAGAGAGGAGGAAGAGACAGGAGGAAGAGAGAGGAGGAATAGAGAGGAAGAGGAGAGAGGAGGAAGAGAGAGGAGGAAGAGAGAGGAAGAGGAGAGAGGAGGAGGACAGAGGAGGAAGAGTGAGTAAGAGGAGAAAGGAGGAAGAGAGAGGAAAAATAGGAGGAAAAGAGAGGAGGAAGAGAGAGGAGGAAGAGAGAGGAGGAAGAGAGAGGAAGAGGAGAGAGGAGGAAGAGAGATGAAGAGAAGAGAGGAGGAAGAGAGAGGAGGAAAAAGGAGGAGGAACAGAGAGGAAGAGGAGAGAGAGGAGGAAGAGAGAGGAGGAATAGAGAGGAGGAATAGAGAGGAAGAGGATAGAGGAGGAGGAGAGAGGAGGAAGGGAGAGGAGGAAGGGAGAGGAGGAAGAGAGAGGAGGAAGAGAGAGGAAAAATAGGAGGAAAATAGAGGAGGAGGAGAGAGGAGGAAGAGAGAGGAGGAGGAGAGAGGAGGAAGAGACAGGAGGAAAAGCGAGGAGGAACAGAGAGGAAGAGGAGAGAGGAGGAAGAGAGAGGAGGAAGAGAGAGGAAGAGGAGAGAGGAGGAGGAGAGAGGAGGAAGAGAGCGGAGGAAGAGAGATAAAGAGGAGAGAGTAGAAAGACAGAGGAGGAAGAGACAGGAGGAGGAGAGAGGAGGAAAAGAGAGGAGAAAGAGAGAGGAGGAAGAGAGAGGAGGAAGAGAGAGGAGGAAGAGAGAGGAGGAAGAGAGAGGAAAAATAGGAGGAAAAGAGAGGAGGAAGAGAGAGGAGGAAGAGAGAGGAGGAAGAGAGAGGAAGAGGAGAGAGGAGGAGGAGAGAGGAGGAAGAGAGAGGAAGAGGAGAGAGGAGGTAGAGAGAGGAGGAAGAGAGAGGAAGAGGAGAGAGGAGGAGGAGAGAGGAGGAAGAGAGCGGAGGAAGAGAGAGGAAGAGGAGAGTGTAGAAAGAGAGAGGAGGAAGAGAGAGGAGGAGGAGAGAGGAGGAAAAGAGAGGAGAAAGAGAGAGGAGGAAGAGAGAGGAGGAAGAGAGAGGAAGAGGAGAGAAGAGGAGGAGAGAGGAGGAAGAGAGAGGAAGAGGAGTGAGGAGGAAGAGAGAGGAGGAAGAGAGAGTAGGAAGAGAGAGAAGGAAGAGAGAGGAAGATGAGAGAGGAGGAAGGGAGAGGAGGAATAGTGAGGAAGAGGAGAAAGGAGGAAGAGAGAAGAAAAGGAGAGAGGAGGAAGAGAGAGGAGGAAAAGGGAGGAGGAACAGAGAGGAAGAGGAGAGAGGAGGAAGAGAGAGGAGGAAGAGAGTGGAGGAAGAGAGAGGAAGAGGAGAGAGGAGGAAGAGAGAGGAGGAGATTGAGGAAGAGGAGAAAGGAGTAAGAGAGAGGAAAAGGAGAGAGGAGGAATACAGAGGAGAAGAGAGGAGGAAGAGAGAGAAGGAGGAGAGAGGAGGAAAGAGAGGAGGAAGAGAAAGGAGGAAGAGAGAGGAGGAAAAGGGAGGAGGAACAGTGAGGAAAAATAGGAGGAAAAGAGAGGAGGAAGAGAGAGGAGGAATAGAGAGGAGGAAGAGAGAAGAGGAAGAGAGAGGAGGAAGAGAGAGGAGGAAGAGAGAGGAGGAAGAGAGAAGAGGAAGAGAGAGGAGGAAGAGTGAGGAGGAAGAGAGAGGAGGAAGAGAGAGGAGGAAGAGAGAGGAAAAATAGGAGGAAATGAGAGGAGGAATAGAGAGGAGGAATAGAGAGGAAGAGGAGAGAAGAGGAAAAGGGAGGAGGAACAGCGAGGAAAGGAGAGAGGAGGAAGAGAGAGGAGGAAGAGACAGGAAGAGGAGAGAGGAGGAAGAGAGCGGAGGAAGAGAGAGGAAGATGAGAGAGTAGAATTAGAGAGGAGGAAGAGAGAACAGGAGGAGAGAGGAGGTAAAGAGAGGAGAAAGAGAGAGGAGGAAAAGAGAGAGGAAGAGAAAGGAGGAAGAGAGAAGGAAGAGAGAGGAGGAAGAGAGAGGAAAAATAGGAGGAAAAGAGAGGAGGAAAAGAGAGGAGGAAGAGAGAGGAGGAAGAGAGAGAAGGAAGAGAGAGGAAGAGAGAGGAGGAAGAGAGAGGAGGAAGAGAGAGGAAGAGGAGAGAGGAGGAGGAGAGAGGAGGAAGAGAGCGGAGGAAGAGAGAGGAAGATGAGAGAGTAGAATTAGAGAGGAGGAAGAGAGAGGAAGAGGAGAGAGGAGGAAGAGAGAGGAAGAGAAGAGAGGAGGAAGAGAGAGGAGGAAAAGGGAGGAGGAACAGAGAGGAAGATGAGAGAGGAGGAAGAGAGAGGAGGAAGAGAGAGGAAGAATAGAGAGGAAGAGGATAGAGGAGGAGGAGAGAGGACGAAGGGATAGGAGGAAGAGAGAGGAGGAAGAGAGAGGAAAAGAAGAGAGGGGGAATACAGAGGAGAAAGAGAGGAGGAAGAGAGAGAAGGAGGAGAGAGGAGCAAAAGAGAGGAGGAAGAGAAAGGAGGAAGAGAGAGGAGGAAGAGAGAGGAGGAAGAGAGAGGAAAAATAGGAGGAAAAGAGAGGAGGAAGAGAGAGGAGGAAGGGAGAGGAGTATGGGAGAGGAGGAAGAGAGAGGAGGAATAGAGAGGAGGAAGAGAGAGAAGGAAGAAATAGAAAGAGGAGAGAGGAGGAAGAGAGAGGAGGAAGAGAGAGGAGGAACAGAGAGGAAGAGGAGAGACTAGGAGGAGAGAGGAGGAAGAGAGAGGAGGAGGAGAGCGGAGGAAAAGAGAGGAGGAAAAGGGAGGAGGAAGAGAGAGTAGGAAGAGAGAGGAAGAGGAGAGAGGAGGAGGAGAGAGGAGGAAGAGAGAGGAAGAGGAGAGAGGAGGAAGAGAGAGGAGGAAAAGGGAGGAGGAACAGAGAGGAAGAGGAGAGAGGAGGAAGACAGAGGAGGAAGAGAGTGGAGGAAGAGAGAGGAAGAGGAGAGGGGAGGAAGAGAGAGGAGGAATAGAGAGGAGGAAGAGAGAGAAGGAAGAGAGAGGAAGAGGAGAGAGGAGGAGGATAGAGGAGGAAGAGAGAGGAGGAAGAGAGAGGAAGAGGAGAGGGGAGGAAAAGGGAGGAGGAACAGAGAGGAAGAGGAGAGAGGAGGAAGAGAGAGGTGGAAGAGAGAGGAGGAATAGAGAGGAAGAGGAGAGAGGAGGAGGAGAGAGGAGGAAGAGAGTGGAAGAGGAGAGAGGAGGAAGAGAGCGGAGGAAAAGGGAGGAGGAACAGAGAGGAAGAGGAGAGAGGAGGAAGAGAGAGGAGGAAAAGGGAGGAGGAACAGAGAGGAAGAGGAGAGAGGAGGAAGAGAGAGGAGGAAGAGAGCGGAGGAAGAGAGAGGAAGATGAGAGAGTAGAATTAGAGAGGAGGAAGAGAGAGGAAGAGGAGAGAGGAGGAAGAGAGAGGAATAGAAGAGAGGAGGAAGAGAGAGGAGGAAAAGGGAGGAGGAACAGAGAGGAAGAGGAGAGAGGAGGAAGAGAGAGGATGAAGAGAGAGGACGAATAGAGAGGAAGAGGATAGAGGAGGAGGAGAGAGAAGGAAGGGAGAGGAGGAAGAGAGAGGAGGAAGAGAGAGGAAAAGGAGAGAGGAGGAATACAGAGGAGAAAGAGAGTAGGAAGAGAGAGAAGGAGGAGAGAGGAGGAAAGGAGAGGAGGAAGAGAGAGGAAAAATAGGAGGAAATGAGAGGAGGAATAGAGAGGAGGAATAGAGAGGAAGAGGAGAGAAGAGGAAAAGGGAGGAGGAACAGAGAGGAAAGGAGAGAGGAGGAAGAGAGAGGATGAAGAGACAGGAAGAGGATATAGGAGGAGGAGAGAGGAGGAAGAGAGCGGAGGAAGACAGAGGAAGATGAGAGAGTAGAATTAGAGAGGAGGAAGAGAGAGGAGGAGGAGAGAGGAGGAAAAGAGACGAGAAAGAGAGAGGAGGAAAAGAGAGAGGAAGAGAAAGGAGGAAGAGAGAGGAGGAAGAGAGAGGAGGAAGAGAGAGGAAAAATAGTAGGAAAAGAGAGGAGGAAGAGAGAGGAGGAAGAGAGAGGAGGAAGAGAGAGAAGGAAGAGAGAGGAAGAGGAGGGAGGAGGAAGAGAGAGGAGGAAAATGGAGGAGGAACAGAGAGGAAGAGGAGAGAGGAGGAAGAGAGAGGAGGAAGAGAGAGGAAGAGGAGAGAGGAGGAGGAGAGAGGAGGAAGAGAGCGGAGGAAGAGAGAGGAACAGAAGAGAGGAGGAAGAGAGAGGAGGAAAAGGGAGGAGGAACAGAGAGGAAAGGAGAGAGGAGGAGGAGAGACGAGGAAGAGAGCGGAGGAAGAGAGAGGAAGAGGAGAGAGTAGAAAGAGAGAGGAGCAAGAGAGAGGAGGAGTAGAGAGGAGGAAAAGAGAGGAGGAAGAGAGAGGAGGAAGAGAGAGGAAGAGGAGAGGAGGAAGAGAGAGGAAAAGGAGAGAGGAGGAATACAGATGAGAAAGAGAGGAGGAAGAGAGAGAAGGAGGAGAGAGGAGGAAAAGAGAGGAGTAAGAGAAAGGAGGAAGAGAGAGGAGGAAGAGAGAGGAAGAAGAGAGAGGAAAAATAAGATGAAAAGAGAGGAGGAAGACAGAGGAGGAAGAGAGAGGAGGAAGAGAGAGGAAGACGAGTGAGGAGGAAGAGAGAGGAGAAAAAGGGAGGAGGAACAGAAAGGAAGAGGAGAGAGGAGGAAGAGAGAGGAGGAAGAGAGAGGAGGAATAGAGAGGAAGAGGAGAGAGGAGGAGGAGAGAGGAGGAAAAGAGAGAAGGTGGAGAGAGGAGGTAAAGAGAGGAGGAAGAGAAAGGAAGAAGAGATAGGAGGAAGAGAGCGGAAGACGAGAGAGGAGGAAGAGAGAGGAAGAGGAGAGAGGAGGAAGAGAGAGGAGGAAAATGGAGGAGGAACAGAGAGGAAGAGGAGAGAGGAGGAAGAGAGAGGAGGAAGAGAGTGGAAGAGGAGAGAGAAGGAGGAGAGAGGAGGAAGAGAGCGGAGGAAGAGAGAGGAAGAGAAGAGAGGAGGAAGAGAGAGGAGGAAAAGGGAGGAGGAACAGAGAGGAAAGGAGAGAGGAAGAGGAGAGAGGAGGAAGAGAGCGGAGGAAGAGAGAGGAAGAGGAGAGAGTAGAAAGAGAGAGGAGCAAGAGAGAGGAGGAGTAGAGAGGAGGAAGAGAGAGGAGGAAGAGAGAGGAAGAGGAGAGGAGGAAGAGAGAGGAAGAGGAGAGAGGAGGAAGAGAGAGGAGGAAAAGGGAGGAGGAACAGAGAGGAAGAGGAGAGAGGAGGAAGAGAGAGGAGGAAGAGAGAGGAAGAGGAGAGAGGAGGAGGAGAGAGGAGGAAGAGAGAGGAAGAGGAGAGAGGAGGAAAAGAGAGGAGGAAGAGAAAGGAGGAAGAGAGAGGAGGAAGAGAGAGGAGGAAGAGAGAGGAAAAATAGGAGGAAAAGAGAGGAGGAAGAGAGAGGAGGAAGAGAGAGGAAGAGGAGAGGGGAGGAAAAGGGAGGAGGAACAGAGAGGAAGAGGAGAGAGGAGGAAGAGAGAGGAAGAGGAGAGCGGAGGAGGAGAGAGGAGGAAGAGAGAGGAAGAGGAGAGAGGAGGAAAAGAGCGGAGGAAAAGGGAGGAGGAACAGAGAGGAAGAGGAGAGAGGAGGAAGAGAGAGGAATAAAAGGGAGGAGGAACAGAGAGGAAGAGGAGAGAGGAGGAAGAGAGAGGAGGAAGCGAGAGGAGGAACAGAGAGGAAGAGGATAGAGGAGGAGGAGAGAGGAGGAAGGGAGAGGAGGAAGAGAGAGGAGGAAGAGAGAGGAAAAGGAGAGAGGAGGAATACAGAGGAGAAAGAGAGGAGGAAGAGAGAGAAGGAGGAGAGAGGAGGAAAAGAGAGGAGGAAGAGAAAGGAGGAAGAGAGAGGAGGAAGAGAGAGGAGGAAGAGAGAGGAAAAATAGGAGGAAAAGAGAGGAGGAAGAGAGAGGAGGAATAGAGAGGAAGAGGAGAGAAGAGGAAAAGGGAGGAGGAACAGAGAGGAAGAGGAGAGAGGAGGAGGAGAGAGGAGGAAGAGAGAGGAAGAGGAGAGAGGAGGAAGACAGCGGAGGAAAAGGGAGGAGGAACAGAGAGGAAGAGGAGAGAGGAGGAAGAGAGAGGAGGAAAAGGTAGGAGGAACAGAGAGGAAGAGGAGAGAGGAGGAAGAGAGAGGAAGAGGAGAGCGGAGGAGGAGAGAGGAGGAAGAGAGAGGAAGAGGAGAGAGGAGGAAAAGAGCGGAGGAAAAGGGAGGAGGAACAGAGAGGAAGAGGAGAGAGGAGGAAGAGAGAGGAATAAAAGGGAGGAGGAACAGAGAGGAAGAGGAGAGAGGAGGAAGAGAGAGGAGGAAGAGAGAGGAGGAACAGAGAGGAAGAGGATAGAGGAGGAGGAGAGAGGAGGAAGGGAGAGGAGGAAGAGAGAGGAGGAAAAGAGAGGAAAAGGAGAGAGGAGGAATACAGAGGAGAAGGAGAGGAGGAAGAGAGAGAAGGAGGAGAGAGGAGGAAAAGAGAGGAGGAAGAGAAAGGAGGAAGAGAGAGGAGGAAGAGAGAGGAGGAAGAGAGAGGAAAAATAGGAGGAAAAGAGAGGAGGAAGAGAGAGGAGGAATAGAGAGGAAGAGGAGAGAAGAGGAAAAGGGAGGAGGAACAGAGAGGAAGAGGAGAGAGGAGGAGGAGAGAGGAGGAAGAGAGAGGAAGAGGAGAGAGGAGGAAGACAGCGGAGGAAAAGGGAGGAGGAACAGAGAGGAAGAGGAGAGAGGAGGAAGAGAGAGGAGGAAAAGGTAGGAGGAACAGAGAGGAAGAGGAGAGAGGAGGAAGAGAGAGGAGGAAAAGGGAGGAGGAACAGAGAGGAAGAGGAGAGAGGTGGAAGAGAGAGGAGGAAGAGAGAGGAAGAGGAGAGAGGAGGAGGAGAGAGGAGGAAGAGAGCGGAGGAAGAGAGAGGAAGAGGAGAGTGTAGAAAGACAGGAGGAAGAGAGAGGAGGAAGAGAGAGGAGGAAAATGGAGGAGGAACAGAGAGGAAGAGGAGAGAGGAGGAAGAGAGAGGAGGAAGAGAGAGGAAGAGGAGAGAGGAGGAGGAGAGATGAGGAAGAGAGCGGAGGAAGAGAGAGGAAGAGAAGAGAGGAGGAAGAGACAGGAGGAAAAGGGAGGAGGAACAGAGAGGAAAGGAGAGAGGAAGAGGAGAGAGGAGGAAGAGAGCGGAGGAAGAGAGAGGAAGAGGAGAGAATAGAAAGAGAGAGGAGCAAGAGAGAGGAGGAGTAGAGAGGAGGAAGAGAGAGGAGGAAGAGAGAGGAAGAGGAGAGAAGGAAGAGAGAGGAAGAGGAGAGAGGAGGAAAAGGGAGGAGGAACAGAGAGGAGGAATAGAGAGGAAGAGGAGAGAGGAGGAGGAGAGAGGAGGAAGAGAGAGGAAGAGGAGAGAGGAGGAAGATAAAGGAGGAAAAGGGAGGAGGAACAGAGAGGAAGTGGAGAGAGGAGGAAGAGAGAGGAGGAAAAGGTAGGAGGAACAGAGAGGAAGAGGAGAGAGGAGGAAGAGAGAGGAGGAAAAGGGAGGAGGAACAGAGAGGAAGAGGAGAGAGGAGGAAGAGAGAGGAGGAAGAGAGCGGAGGAAGAGAGAGGAAGAGGAGAGTGTAGAAAGACATAGGAGGAAGAGAGAGGAGGAAGAGAGAGGAGGAAGAGAGAGGAAAAATTGGAGGAAAAGAGAGGAGGAAGAGAGAGGAGGAAGAGAGAGGAGTAAGGAAGAGGAGGAGGAGAGAGGAGGAAAAGAGAGGAGGAAGAGGGAGGAGGAAGAGAGAGGAAGAGGGGGAGAGGAGGAGGAGAGGGGAGGAAGAGAGTGGAAGAGGAGAGAGGAGGAAGAGAGCGGAGGAAAAGGGAGGAGGAACAGAGAGGAAGAGGAGAGAGGAGTAAGAGAGAGGAGGAAAAGGGAGGAGGAACAGAGAGGAAGAGGAGAGAGGAGGAAGAGAGAGGAGGAAGAGAGCGGAGGAAGAGAGAGGAAGATGAGAGAGTAGAATTAGAGAGGAGGAAGAGAGAGGAAGAGGAGAGAGGAGGAAGAGAGAGGAATAGAAGAGAGGAGGAAGAGAGAGGAGGAAAAGGGAGGAGGAACAGAGAGGAAGAGGAGAGAGGAGGAAGAGAGAGGATGAAGAGAGAGGACGAATAGAGAGGAAGAGGATAGAGGAGGAGGAGAGAGAAGGAAGGGAGAGGAGGAAGAGAGAGGAGGAAGAGAGAGGAAAAGGAGAGAGGAGGAATACAGAGGAGAAAGAGAGTAGGAAGAGAGAGAAGGAGGAGAGAGGAGGAAAGGAGAGGAGGAAGAGAGAGGAAAAATAGGAGGAAATGAGAGGAGGAATAGAGAGGAGGAATAGAGAGGAAGAGGAGAGAAGAGGAAAAGGGAGGAGGAACAGAGAGGAAAGGAGAGAGGAGGAAGAGAGAGGATGAAGAGACAGGAAGAGGATATAGGAGGAGGAGAGAGGAGGAAGAGAGCGGAGGAAGACAGAGGAAGATGAGAGAGTAGAATTAGAGAGGAGGAAGAGAGAGGAGGAGGAGAGAGGAGGAAAAGAGACGAGAAAGAGAGAGGAGGAAAAGAGAGAGGAAGAGAAAGGAGGAAGAGAGAGGAGGAAGAGAGAGGAGGAAGAGAGAGGAAAAATAGTAGGAAAAGAGAGGAGGAAGAGAGAGGAGGAAGAGAGAGGAGGAAGAGAGAGAAGGAAGAGAGAGGAAGAGGAGGGAGGAGGAAGAGAGAGGAGGAAAATGGAGGAGGAACAGAGAGGAAGAGGAGAGAGGAGGAAGAGAGAGGAGGAAGAGAGAGGAAGAGGAGAGAGGAGGAGGAGAGAGGAGGAAGAGAGCGGAGGAAGAGAGAGGAACAGAAGAGAGGAGGAAGAGAGAGGAGGAAAAGGGAGGAGGAACAGAGAGGAAAGGAGAGAGGAGGAGGAGAGACGAGGAAGAGAGCGGAGGAAGAGAGAGGAAGAGGAGAGAGTAGAAAGAGAGAGGAGCAAGAGAGAGGAGGAGTAGAGAGGAGGAAAAGAGAGGAGGAAGAGAGAGGAGGAAGAGAGAGGAAGAGGAGAGGAGGAAGAGAGAGGAAAAGGAGAGAGGAGGAATACAGATGAGAAAGAGAGGAGGAAGAGAGAGAAGGAGGAGAGAGGAGGAAAAGAGAGGAGTAAGAGAAAGGAGGAAGAGAGAGGAGGAAGAGAGAGGAAGAAGAGAGAGGAAAAATAAGATGAAAAGAGAGGAGGAAGACAGAGGAGGAAGAGAGAGGAGGAAGAGAGAGGAAGACGAGTGAGGAGGAAGAGAGAGGAGAAAAAGGGAGGAGGAACAGAAAGGAAGAGGAGAGAGGAGGAAGAGAGAGGAGGAAGAGAGAGGAGGAATAGAGAGGAAGAGGAGAGAGGAGGAGGAGAGAGGAGGAAAAGAGAGAAGGTGGAGAGAGGAGGTAAAGAGAGGAGGAAGAGAAAGGAGGAAGAGAGAGGAGGAAGAGAGCGGAAGACGAGAGAGGAGGAAGAGAGAGGAAGAGGAGAGAGGAGGAAGAGAGAGGAGGAAAATGGAGGAGGAACAGAGAGGAAGAGGAGAGAGGAGGAAGAGAGAGGAGGAAGAGAGTGGAAGAGGAGAGAGAAGGAGGAGAGAGGAGGAAGAGAGCGGAGGAAGAGAGAGGAAGAGAAGAGAGGAGGAAGAGAGAGGAGGAAAAGGGAGGAGGAACAGAGAGGAAAGGAGAGAGGAAGAGGAGAGAGGAGGAAGAGAGCGGAGGAAGAGAGAGGAAGAGGAGAGAGTAGAAAGAGAGAGGAGCAAGAGAGAGGAGGAGTAGAGAGGAGGAAGAGAGAGGAGGAAGAGAGAGGAAGAGGAGAGGAGGAAGAGAGAGGAAAAGGAGAGAGGAGGAATACAGAGGAGAAAGAGAGGAGGAAGAGAGAGAAGGAGGAGAGAGGAGGAAAAGAGAGGAGGAAGAGAAAGGAGGAAGAGAGAGGAGGAAGAGAGAGGAAGAAGAGAGAGGAAAAATAGGAGGAAAAGAGAGGAGGAAGAGAGAGGAGGAAGAGAGAGGAAGACGAGTGAGGAGGAAGAGAGAGGAGGAAAAGGGAGGAGGAACAGAAAGGAAGAGGAGAGAGGAGGAAGAGAGAGGAGGAAGAGAGAGGAGGAATAGAGAGGAAGAGGAGAGAGGAGGAGGAGAGAGGAGGAAAAGAGAGAAGGTGGAGAGAGGAGGTAAAGAGAGGAGGAAGAGAAAGGAGGAAGAGAGAGGAGGAAGAGAGCGGAAGACGAGAGAGGAGGAAGAGAGAGGAAGAGGAGAGAGGAGGAAGAGAGAGGAGGAAAAGGGAGGAGGAACAGAGAGGAAGAGGAGAGAGGAGGAAGAGAGAGGAGGAAGAGAGAGGAAGAGGAGAGAGGAGGAGGAGAGAGGAGGAAGAGAGAGGAAGAGGAGAGAGGAGGAAAAGAGAGGAGGAAGAGAAAGGAGGAAGAGAGAGGAGGAAGAGAGAGGAGGAAGAGAGAGGAAAAATAGGAGGAAAAGAGAGGAGGAAGAGAGAGGAGGAAGAGAGAGGAAGAGGAGAGGGGAGGAAAAGGGAGGAGGAACAGAGAGGAAGAGGAGAGAGGAGGAAGAGAGAGGAAGAGGAGAGCGGAGGAGGAGAGAGGAGGAAGAGAGAGGAAGAGGAGAGAGGAGGAAAAGAGCGGAGGAAAAGGGAGGAGGAACAGAGAGGAAGAGGAGAGAGGAGGAAGAGAGAGGAATAAAAGGGAGGAGGAACAGAGAGGAAGAGGAGAGAGGAGGAAGAGAGAGGAGGAAGCGAGAGGAGGAACAGAGAGGAAGAGGATAGAGGAGGAGGAGAGAGGAGGAAGGGAGAGGAGGAAGAGAGAGGAGGAAGAGAGAGGAAAAGGAGAGAGGAGGAATACAGAGGAGAAAGAGAGGAGGAAGAGAGAGAAGGAGGAGAGAGGAGGAAAAGAGAGGAGGAAGAGAAAGGAGGAAGAGAGAGAAGGAAGAGAGAGGAGGAAGAGAGAGGAAAAATAGGAGGAAAAGAGAGGAGGAAGAGAGAGGAGGAATAGAGAGGAAGAGGAGAGAAGAGGAAAAGGGAGGAGGAACAGAGAGGAAGAGGAGAGAGGAGGAGGAGAGAGGAGGAAGAGAGAGGAAGAGGAGAGAGGAGGAAGACAGCGGAGGAAAAGGGAGGAGGAACAGAGAGGAAGAGGAGAGAGGAGGAAGAGAGAGGAGGAAAAGGTAGGAGGAACAGAGAGGAAGAGGAGAGAGGAGGAAGAGAGAGGAAGAGGAGAGCGGAGGAGGAGAGAGGAGGAAGAGAGAGGAAGAGGAGAGAGGAGGAAAAGAGCGGAGGAAAAGGGAGGAGGAACAGAGAGGAAGAGGAGAGGAGGAGGAAGAGAGAGGAATAAAAGGGAGGAGGAACAGAGAGGAAGAGGAGAGAGGAGGAAGAGAGAGGAGGAAGAGAGAGGAGGAACAGAGAGGAAGAGGATAGAGGAGGAGGAGAGAGGAGGAAGGGAGAGGAGGAAGAGAGAGGAGGAAGAGAGAGGAAAAGGAGAGAGGAGGAATACAGAGGAGAAGGAGAGGAGGAAGAGAGAGAAGGAGGAGAGAGGAGGAAAAGAGAGGAGGAAGAGAAAGGAGGAAGAGAGAGGAGGAAGAGAGAGGAGGAAAAGAGAGGAAAAATAGGAGGAAAAGAGAGGAGGAAGAGAGAGGAGGAATAGAGAGGAAGAGGAGAGAAGAGGAAAAGGGAGGAGGAACAGAGAGGAAGAGGAGAGAGGAGGAGGAGAGAGGAGGAAGAGAGAGGAAGAGGAGAGAGGAGGAAGACAGCGGAGGAAAAGGGAGGAGGAACAGAGAGGAAGAGGAGAGAGGAGGAAGAGAGAGGAGGAAAAGGTAGGAGGAACAGAGAGGAAGAGGAGAGAGGAGGAAGAGAGAGGAGGAAAAGGGAGGAGGAACAGAGAGGAAGAGGAGAGAGGTGGAAGAGAGAGGAGGAAGAGAGAGGAAGAGGAGAGAGGAGGAGGAGAGAGGAGGAAGAGAGTGGAGGAAGAGAGAGGAAGAGGAGAGTGTAGAAAGACAGGAGGAAGAGAGAGGAGGAAGAGAGAGGAGGAAAATGGAGGAGGAACAGAGAGGAAGAGGAGAGAGGAGGAAGAGAGAGGAGGAAGAGAGAGGAAGAGGAGAGAGGAGGAGGAGAGAGGAGGAAGAGAGCGGAGGAAGAGAGAGGAAGAGAAGAGAGGAGGAAGAGAGAGGAGGAAAAGGGAGGAGGAACAGAGAGGAAAGGAGAGAGGAAGAGGAGAGAGGAGGAAAGAGAGCGGAGGAAGAGAGAGGAAGAGGAGAGAGTAGAAAGAGAGAGGAGCAAGAGAGAGGAGGAGTAGAGAGGAGGAAGAGAGAGGAGGAAGAGAGAGGAAGAGGAGAGAAGGAAGAGAGAGGAAGAGGAGAGAGGAGGAAAAGGGAGGAGGAACAGAGAGGAGGAATAGAGAGGAAGAGGAGAGAGGAGGAGGAGAGAGGAGGAAGAGAGAGGAAGAGGAGAGAGGAGGAAGATAGCGGAGGAAAAGGGAGGAGGAACAGAGAGGAAGTGGAGAGAGGAGGAAGAGAGAGGAGGAAAAGGTAGGAGGAACAGAGAGGAAGAGGAGAGAGGAGGAAGAGAGAGGAGGAAAAGGGAGGAGGAACAGAGAGGAAGAGGAGAGAGGAGGAAGAGAGAGGAGGAAGAGAGCGGAGGAAGAGAGAGGAAGAGGAGAGTGTAGAAAGACATAGGAGGAAGAGAGAGGAGGAAGAGAGAGGAGGAAGAGAGAGGAAAAATTGGAGGAAAAGAGAGGAGGAAGAGAGAGGAGGAAGAGAGAGGAGTAAGGAAGAGGAGGAGGAGAGAGGAGGAAAAGAGAGGAGGAAGAGGGAGGAGGAAGAGAGAGGAAGAGGGGGGAGAGGAGGAGGAGAGAGGAGGAAGAGAGTGGAGGAAGAGAGAGGAAGAGGAGAGAGTAGAAAGAGAGAGGAGGAAGAGAGAGGAGGAGGAGAGAGGAAGAGGAGAGAGGAGGAGGAGAGAGGAGGAAGAGAGAGAAAGAGGAGAGAGGAAGAGAAGAGAGGAGGAAGAGAGAGAAGGAGGAGAGAGGAGGAAAAGAGAGGACGAAGAGAAAGGAGGAAGAGAGAGGAGGAAGAGAGAGGAGGAAGAGAGAGGAAAAATAGGAGGAAAAGAGAGGAGGAAGAGAGAGGAGGAAGAGAGATGAGTATGGGAGAGGAGGAAGAGAGAGGAGGAATAGAGAGGAGGAGAGAGACAAGGAAGAGAGAGAAAGAGGAGAGAGGAGGAAGAGAGAGGAGGAATAGAGAGGAGGAACAGAGAGGAAGAGGAGAGAGGAGGAGGAGAGAGGAGGAAGAGAGCGGAGGAAGAGAGAGGAAGAGGAGAGATTAGAAAGAGAGAGGAGGAAGAGAGAGGAGGAGGAGAGAGGAGGAAAAGAGAGGAGGAAGAGAGAGGAGTAAGAGAGAGGAAGAGGAGAGAGGAGGAGGAGAGAGGAGGAAGGGAGAGGAAGAGGAGAGAGGAGGAAAAGAGAGGAGGAAGAGAAAGGAGGAAGAGAGAGGAGGAAGAGAGATGAGGAAGAGAGAGGAAGAGGAGAGGGAGGAAAAGGGAGGAGGAACAGAGAGGAAGAGGAGAGAGGAGGAAGAGAGAGGAGGAAGAGAGAGGAGGAATAGAGAGGAAGAGGGAGAGAGGAGGGGGAGAGAGAAGGAAGAGAGAGGAAGAGGAGAGAGGAGGAAGAGAGCGGAGGAAAAGGGAGGAGGAACAGAGAGGAAGAGGAGAGAGGAGGAAGAGAGAGGAAGAGAAGGGAGGAGGAACAGAGAGGAAGAGGAGAGAGGAGGAAGAGAGAGGAGGAAGAGAGAGGAAGAGGAGAGAGGAGGAGGAGAGAGGAGGAAGAGAGCGGAGGAAAGAGAGGAAGATGAGAGAGTAGAATTACAGAGGAGGAAGAGAAAACAAGAGGAGAGATGAGGAAGAGAGAGGAAGTCAAGAGAGGAGGAAGAGAGAGCAGGAAAAGGGAGGAGGAACAGAGAGGAAGAGGAGAGAGCAGGAAGAGAGAGGAGGAAGAGAGAGGAGGAATAGATAGGAAGAGGATAGAGGAGGAGGAGAGAGGAGGAAGGGAGAGGAGGAAGAGAGAGGAGGAAGAGAGAGGAAAAGGAGAGAGGAGGAATACAGAGGTGAAAGAGAGGAGGAAGAGAGAGAAGGAGGACAGAGGAGGAAAAGAGAGGAGGAAGAGAAAGGAGGAAGAGAGAGGAGGAAGAGAGAGGAGGAAGAGAGAGGAGGAAGAGAGAGGAGGAAGAGAGAGGAAAAATAGGAGGAAAAGAGAGGAGGAAGAGAGAGGAGGAATAGAGAGGAAGAGGAGAGCGGAGGAAAAGGGAGGAGGAACAGAGAGGAAGAGGAGAGAGGAGGAAGAGAGAGGAGGAAAAGGGAGGAGGAACAGAGAGGAAGAGGAGAGAGGAGGAAGAGAGAGGAGGAAGAGAGAGGAAGAGGAGAGAGGAGGAAAAAGGAGGAGGAACAGAGAGGAAGAGGAGAGAGGAGGAAGAGAGAGGAGGAATAGAGAGGAAGAGGAGAGAGGAGGAGGAGAGAGGAGGAAGAGAGAGGAAGAGGAGAGAGGAGGAAGACAGCGGAGGAAAAGGGAGGAGGAACAGAGAGGAAGAGGAGAGAGGAGGAAGAGAGAGGAGGAAGAGAGCGGAGGAAGAGAGAGGAAGATGAGAGAGTAGAATTAGAGAGGAGGAAGAGAGAGGAAGAGGAGAGAGGAGGAAGAGAGAGGAGAAAGAGAGAGGAGGAAAAGAGAGAGGAAGAGAAAGGAGGAAGAGAGGGGAGGAAGAGAGAGGAGGAAGAGTGAAGAGGAAGAGAGAGAAGGAAGAGAGAGGAGGAAGAGAGAGAAGGAAGAGAGAGGAAGAGGAGAGAGGAGGAAGACAGAGGAGGAAAATGGAGGAGGAACAGAGAGGAAGAGGAGAGAGGAGGAAGAGAGAGGAGGAAGAGAGAGGAAGAGGAGAGAGGAGGAGGAGAGAGGAGGAAGAGAGCGGAGGAAGAGAGAGGAAGATGAGAGAGTAGAAAGAGAGATGACAAGAGAGAGGAGGAAGAGAGAGGAGGAATAGAGAGGAGGAGGAGAGAGGAGGAAGAGAGCGGAGGAAGAGAGAGGAAGATGAGAGAGTAGAATTAGAGAGGAGGAAGAGAGAGGAGGAGGAGAGAGGAGGAAAAGAGAGGAGAAAGAGAGAGGAGGAAAAGAAAGAGGAAGAGAAAGGAGGAAGAGAGAGGAGGAAGAGAGAGGAGGAAGAGAGAGGAAAAATAGGAGGAAAAGAGAGGAGGAAGAGAGAGGAGGAAGAGAGAGGAGGAAGAGAGAGGAAGAGGAGAGAGGAGGAAGAGAGAGGAGGAGGAGAGAGGAGGAACAGAGAGGAAGAGGAGAGAGGAGGAAGAGAGAGGAGGAAGAGAGAGGAAGAGGAAAGAGGAGGAGGAGAGAGGAGGAAGAGAGCGGAGGAAGAGAGAGGAAGATGAGAGAGTAGAATTAGAGAGGAGGAAGAGAGAGGAAGAGGAGAGAGGAGGAAGAGAGAGGAAGAGAAGAGAGGAGGAAGAGAGAGGAGGAAAATGGAGGAGGAACAGAGAGGAAAGGAGAGAGGAGGAGGAGAGAGGAGGAAGAGAGAGGAGGAATAGAGAGGAAGAGGAGAGAGGAGGAGGAGAGAGAAGGAAGAGAGAGGAAGAGGAGAGAGGAGGAAGAGAGCGGAGGAAAAGGGAGGAGGAACAGAGAGGAAGAGGAGAGAGGAGGAAGAGAGAGGAAGAAAAGGGAGGAGGAACAGAGAGGAAGAGGAGAGAGGAGGAAGAGAGAGGAGGAAGAGAGAGGAAGAGGAGAGAGGAGGAGGAGAGAGGAGGAAGAGAGAGGAGGAAGAGACAGGAAGAGGAGAGAGTAGAAAGAGAGAGGAGGAAGAGAGAGGAGGAGGAGAGAGGAGGAAGAGAGAGGAAGTCAAGAGAGGAGGAGGAGAGAGGAGGAAAAGAGAGGAGAAAGAGAGAGGAGGAAGAGAGAGGAGGAAGAGAGAGGAAGTGGAGAGAGGAGGAGGAGAGAGGAGGAAGAGAGAGGAGGAAGAGAGATGAGGAAGAGTAAGGAAGAGGAGAAAGGAGGAAGAGAGAGGAAAAGGAGAGAGGAGGAATACAGTGGAGAAAGAGAGAGGAGGAAGAGAGAGAAGGAGGAGAGAGGAGGAAAAGAGAGGACGAAGAGAAAGGAGGAAGAGAGAGGAGGAAGAGAGAGGAGGAAGAGAGAGGAAAAATAGGAGGAAAAGAGAGGAGGAAGAGAGAGGAGGAAGAGAGAGGAGTATGGGAGAGGAGGAAGAGAGAGGAGGAAGAGAGAGGAGGAATAGAGAGGAGGAAGAGAGAGAAGGAAGAGAGAGAAAGAGGAGAGAGAGGAGGAAGAGAGGGGAGGAAGAGAGAGGAGGAACAGAGAGGAAGAGGAGAGAGGAGGAGGAGAGAGGAGGAAGAGAGCGGAGGAAGAGAGAGGAAGAGGAGGGATTAGAAAGAGAGAGGAGGAAGAGAGAGGAGGAGGAGAGAGGAGGAAAAGAGAGGAGGAAGAGAGAGGAGTAAGAGAGAGGAAGAGGAGAGAGGAGGAGGAGAGAGGAGGAAGAGAGAGGAAGAGGAGAGAGGAGGAAAAGAGAGGAGGAAGAGAAAGGAGGAAGAGAGAGGAGGAAGAGAGAGGAGGAAGAGAGAGGAAAAATAGGAGGAAAAGAGAGGAGGAAGAGAGGAGGAAGAGAGAGGAAGAGGAGAGGGAAGGAAAAGGGAGGAGGAACAGAGAGGAAGAGGAGAGAGGAGGAAGAGAGAGGAGGAATAGAGAGGAAGAGGAGAGGGGAGGAGGAGAGAGGAGGAAGAGAGAGAAAGAGGAGAGAGGAGGAAAAGAGCGGAGGAAAAGGGAGGAGGAACAGAGAGGAAGAGGAGAGAGGATGAAGAGAGAGAGGAAGAGAGAGGAAGAGGAGAGAGGAGGAGAGAGAGTGTAGGAGGAGAGATGAGGAAGAGAGAGGAGGAAGAGAGAGGAAGAGGAGAGAGGAGGAAGAGAGAAAAGAGGAGAGAGGAGGAAGAGAGAGGAAAAGGAGAGAGGAGGAATAGCGAGGAATAAGAGAGATGAGGAAGAGAGAGGAGGAGGAGAGAGTAGGAAGAGAGAGGAGGAAGAGTGAGGAGGAAGAGAGAGGAAGAGGAGAGAGGAGGAAAAGTAAGGAGGAAGAGAGAGGAGGAATAGAGAGGAAGAAGAGAGAGGAGGAATAGAGAGAGTAGCAGGAGAGAGGAGGAAGAGAGAAGAAGATGAGAGAGGAGTAATAGAGAAGACGAAGAGAGAGGAGGAAGTGAGAGGAGGATGAGAGAGGAGTAAAAGAGAGGAGTAAGAGAGAGGAGGAAGAGAGAGGAGGAAGAGAGAGGAGGAGGAGAGAGGAAGAAGAGAGAGGAGGAGGAGAGAGGAGGAAGAGAGAGGAAGAGGAGAGAGGGGGAAAAGACGGGAGGAACAGAGAGGAGGAAGAGAGAGGAGGAAGAGAGAGGAAGAGGAGAGAGGAGGAAGAGAGAGAATGAAGAGTGAGGAAGAGGAGAAAGGAGGAAGAGAGAGGAGGAAGAGAGAGGAGGAAAAGAGAAGAAGAGGAGAGAGGATGAGGAGAGAGGAGGAAGAGAGAGGAAGAAGGGAGAGGAGGAAGAGAGATGAGGAAGAAAGAGGAAAAGAAAAGAGGAGGAGGAGAGAGGAGGAAGAGAGAGGAATGGGAGAGAGGAGGAAAAGAGAAGAGGAAGAGAGAGGAGGAAAAGAGAGGAGGAAGAGACAGGAGGAAAAGTAAGGAGGAAGAGAGAGGAGGAAGAGAGAGGAAGAGGAGAGAGGAGGAGGAGAGATTAGAAAGAGAGAGGAAGATGAGAGAGGAGGAAGAGAGAGGAGGAAGAGAGATGTGGAAGAAATAGGAAAAGTAGAGAGGAGGAAGAGAGAGGAGGAATAAAGAGAGCAGGAGGACATATGAGGAAGAGAGAGGAGGAAGAGAGAGTAGGATGAGAGAGGAGGAAAAGAGAGGAGGAAGAGAGAGGAGGAAGAGAGAGGAGGAAGAGAGAGGAAGAGGAGAGAGGAGGAGGAGAGAGGAGGAAGAGAGAGGAAGATGAGAGAGGAGGAATAGAGAGGAGGAAGAGAGAGGAGGAAGATAGAGGAAGATGAGAGAGGAGGAAAAGTGAGGAGGAAGAGAGAGGAGGAAGAGAGAGAAGGAAGAGAGAAGAAGAGGAGAGAGAAGGAGGATAGAGGAGGAAGAGAGAGGAAGAGGAGAGAGGAGGAAGAGAGATGAGGAAGAAAGAGGAAAAGAAGAGAGGAGGAGGAGAGAGGAGGAAAAGAGAGGAATGGGAGAGAGGAGGAAAAGAGAGGAGGAAGAGAGAGGAGGAAGAGAGGGAAGGAAGAGAGAGGAAGAGGAGAGAGAAGGAAGAGAGAGGATGAAGATCGAGGAGGAAGAGAGAGGAGGAAGAGAGAGGAAGAGGAAAGAGGAGGAAGACAGAGGAGAAAAAGGGAGGAGGAACAGAGAGGAAGAGGAGAGAGAATGAAGAGAGAGGAGGAAGAGAGAGGAGGAAGAGAGAGGAGGAAGAGAGAGGAGTAAAAGAGAGGAGGAAGAGAGAGGAGGAAGAGAGAGGAGGAAGAGAGAAAAAGATGAGAGAGGAGGAATAGAGATGAGGAAGAGAGAGGAGGAAGAGAGAGGAGGAAGAGAGAGGAGGAAGAGAGAGGAGGAAGAGAGAGGAAGAGGAGAGAGGAGGAGGAGAAATGAGAAAGAGAGAGGAAGAGGAGAGAGGAGGAAGAGAGATGTGGAAGAAATAGGAAAAGAAGAGAGGAGGAAGAGAGAGGAGGAATACAGAGAGCAGGTGGAGATATGAGGAAGAGAGAGGAGGAAGAGAGAGGAGGATGAGAGAGGAGGAAGAGAGAGGAAGAGGAGAGAGGAGTAGGAGAGAGGAGGAAGAGAGAGGAAGATGAGAGAGGAGGAATAGAGAGGAAGAGGAGAGAGGAGGAAAAGTAAGGAGGAAGAGAGAGAATGAATAGTGAGGAAGACGAGAAAGGAGGAAGAGAGAGGAGGAAGAGAGAGGAGGAAGAGAGAGGAGGAAAAGAGAAGAAGAGGAGAGAGGAGGAGGAGAGAGGAAGAAGAGAGAGGAGGAGGAGAGAGGAGGAAGAGAGATGAGGAAGAAAGAGGAAAAGAAAAGAGGAGGAGGAGAGAGGAGGAAGAGAGAGGAATGGGAGAGAGGAGGAAAAGAGAGGAGGAAGAGAGAGGAGGAAAAGAGAGGAGAAGAGACAGGAGGAAAAGTAAGGAGGAAGAGAGAGGAGGAAAAGAGAGGAGGAAGAGAGAGGAGGAAGAGAGAGGAGGAAGAGAGAGGAAGAGGAGAGAGGAGGAGGAGAGATGAGAAAGAGGAGGAAGACGAGAGAGGAGGAAGAGAGATGTGGAAGAAATAGGAAAAGAAGAGAGGAGGAAGAGAGAGGAGGAATACAGAGAGCAGGAGGACATATGAGGAAGAGAGAGGAGGAAGAGAGAGTAGGATGAGAGAGGAGGAAAAGAGAGGAGGAAGAGAGAGGAGGAAGAGAGAGGAGGAAGAGAGAGGAAGAGGAGAGAGGAGGAAAAGTGAGGAGGAAGAGAGAGGAGGAAGAGAGAGAAGGAAGAGAGAAGAAGAGGAGAGAGAAGGAGGATAGAGGAGGAAGAGAGAGGAAGAGGAGAGAGGTGGAAGAGAGATGAGGAAGAAAGAGGAAAAGAAGAGAGGAGGAGGAGAGAGGAGGAAAAGAGAGGAGGAAGAGAGAGGAGGAAGAGAGGGAAGGAAGAGAGAGGAAGAGGAGAGAGAAGGAAGAGAGAGGATGAAGATCGAGGAGGAAGAGAGAGGAGGAAGAGAGAGGAAGAGGAAAGAGGAGGAAGACAGAGGAGAAAAAGGGAGGAGGAACAGAGAGGAAGAGGAGAGAGAATGAAGAGAGAGGAGGAAGAGAGAGGAGGAAGAGAGAGGAGGAAGAGAGAAGAGGAAGAGAGAGGAAGAGGAGAGAGGAGGAAGAAAGAGGAGGAAGAGAGAGGAGGAAGAAAGAGGAGGAAGACAGAGGAAGAGGAGTGAGGATGGAGAGAGAGTGTAGGAGGAGAGATGAGGAAGAGAGATGAGGAAGAGAGAGGAGGAAGAGAGAGGAGGAAGAGAGAAAGGAGGAGAGACGAGGAAGAGAGAGGAAAAGGAGAGAGGAGGAAGAGAGAGGAGGAAGAGAGAAAAGAGGAGAGAGGAGGAAGATTGAGGAAAACGAGAGAGGAGGAATAGAGAGGAGTAAGAGAGAGGAGGAAGAGAGAGGAGGAGGAGAGAGGAGGAAGAGAGAGGAGGAAAGAGAGAAGGAAGAGAGAGGTAGAGGAGAGAGGAGGAAGAGAGAGGAGGAAGACAGAGGAGGAAGAGAGATGAGGAAGAGAGCGGAGCAAGAGAGAGGAGTAAGAGTGAGGAAAAATAGGAGAAAAGAGAGGAGGAAGAGAGAGGAAGAGGAGAAAGGAGGAAGAAAGAGGAAAAGAAGTGAGAATGAATAGAGAGGAGAGAGAGAGAGGAGGAAGAGAGAGGACGAGGAGATAGGAGGAAGAGAGAGGAGGAAGAGAGAGGAAGATGAGAGAGGAGGAAAAGAGAGGAGGAAGAGAGAGGAGGAAGAGAGAGGAGGAAGAGAGAAGAAGGAGGAGAGAGGAGGAGGAGAAAGGAGGAAGAGAGAGGAAGAGGAGAGAGGAGGAAGAGAGATGAGGAAGAAAGAGGAAAAGAAGAGAGGAGGAGGAGAGAGGAGGAAGAGAGAGGAATGGGGGTGAGGAGGAAAAGAGAGGAGGAAGAGAGAGGAGGAAGAGAGAGGAGGAAGAGAGAGGAGGAAAAGAGAGGAGGAAGAGAGAGGAGGAAGAGAGATGAGGAAGAGAGAGGAGGAAGAGAGAGGAAGGAGGGAGAGAGGAGGAAGAGAGAGGAAGAGGAAAGAGGAGGAAGACAGAGGAGAAAAGGGAGGAGGAACAGAGAGGAAGAGGGAGAGAATGAAGAGAGAGGAGGAAGAGAGAGGAGGAAGAGAGAGGAGGAGAGAGAAGAGGAAGAGAGAGGAAGAGGAGAGAGGAGGAAGAAAGAGGAGAAAGAGAGAGGAGGAAGAAAGAGGAGGAAGACAGAGGAAGAGGAGTGAGGATGGAGAGAGAGTGTAGGAGGAGAAATGAGGAAGAGAGATGAGGAAGAGAGAGGAGGAAGAGAGAGAGGAAGAGAGAAAGGCGGAGAGACGAGGAAGAGAGAGGAAAAGGAGAGAGGAGGAAGAGAGAAAGGAGGAGAGACGAGGAAGAGAGAGGAAAAGGAGAGAGGAGGAAGAGAGAGGAGGAAGAGAGAAAAGAGGAGAGAGGAGGAAGATTGAGGAAAACGAGAGAGGAGGAATAGAGAGGAGTAAGAGAGAGGAGGAAGAGAGAGGAGGAGGAGAGAGGAGGAAGAGAGAGGAGGAAGAGAGAGGAGGAATAGAGAGGAAGAAGAGAGAGGAGGAATAGAGAGAGTAGGAGGAGAGAGGAGGAAGAGAGAAGAAGATGAGAGAGGAGGAATAGAGAGGAGGAAGAGAGAGGAGGAAGAGAGAGGAGGATGAGAGAGGAGGAAGAGAGAGGAGGAAGAGAGAGGAAGAGGAGAGAGGAGGAGAAGAGACGAGGAAGAGAGAGGAAGAGGAGAGAGGAGGAAAAGAGAGGAGAAAGAGAGAGGAGGAAGAGAGAGGAGGAAGAGAGAGGAAGAGGAGAGAGAAGGAAGACAGCAGAGAAAAAGGGAGGAGGAAGAGAGGAAAGGAGAGAGGATGAAGAGAGAGGAGGAAGAGAGATGAGAAAGAGAGAGGAAGAGGAGAGAGGAGGAAGAGAGAGAATGAAGAGTGAGGAAGAGGAGAAAGGAGGAAGAGAGAGGAGGAAGAGAGAGGAGGAAGAGAGATGAGGATGATAGAGGAGGAAATGAGAGGAGGAAGAGTGAGGAGGAAGAGAGAGGAGAAGAGAGAGGAGGAGATTAGAGGAGGAAAAAAGAGAGGAAGAGAGAGGAGGAAGAGAGAGGAGGAACAGAGAGGAAGAGGAGAGAGGAGAGGAGGAGAGAGAGTAGGAGGAGAGAGGAGGAAGAGAGAGGAAGAGGAGTGAGGAGGAAGAGAGAGGACGAAGAGAGAAGAAGATGTGAGAGGAGGAATAGAGAGGCGGAAGAGAGAGGAGAAAGAGAGAGGACGATGAGAGAGGAGTAAAAGAGAGGAGGAAGAGAGACGAGGAAGAGAGACGAGGAAGAGAGAGTAAGAAGAGAGAGGAGGAGGAGAGAGGAGAAAGAGAGAGGAAGAGGAGAGAGGAGGAGTAGAGAGGAGGAAGAGAGAGGAGGAAGAGAGAGGAGGAAAAGAGAGGAGGAAGAGAGAGGAGGAAGAGAGAGGAGGAAGAGAGAGGAGAAGAGAAAGGAGGAAGAGAGAGGAGAAAGAGAGAGGAAAAGTAGAGAGGAGAAAAGAGAGGAAAAAGAGAGAGACTGAAAAGAGTAGAGGAAGAGAGAGCAGAAAGAAAGAGGAGGAAGAGAGAGGAGGAAAAGAGAGAAGGAAGAGAGAGGTAGAGGAGAGAGGAGGAAGAGAGAGGAGGAAGACAGAGGAGGAAGAGAGATGAGGAAGAGAGCGGAGCAAGAGAGAGGAGTAAGAGTGAGGAAAAATAGGAGGAAAAGAGAGGAGGAAGAGAGAGGAAGAGGAGAAAGGAGGAAGAAAGAGGAAAAGAAGTGAGAATGAATAGAGAGGAGGGAAGAGAGAGGAGGAAGAGGGAGGACGAGGAGATAGGAGGAAGAGAGAGGAGGAAGAGAGAGGAAGATGAGAGAGGAGGAAAATAGAGGAGGAAGAGAGAGGAGGAAGAGAGAAGAAGAGGAGAGAGGAGGAGGAGAAAGGAGGAAGAGAGAGGAAGAGGAGAGAGGAGGAAGAGAGATGAGGAAGAAAGAGGAAAAGAAGAGAGGAGGAGGAGAGAGGAGGAAGAGAGAGGAATGGGGGTGAGGAGGAAAAGAGAGGAGGAAGAGAGAGGAGGAAGAGAGAGGAGGAAGAGAGAGGAGGAAAAGAGAGGAGGAAGAGAGAGGAGGAAGAGAGATGAGGAAGAGAGAGGAGGAAGAGAGAGGAAGAGGAGAGAGGAGGAGGAGAGAGGAGGAAGAGAGAGGAAGATGAGAGAGGAGGAATAGAGAGGAGAAAGAGAGAGGTGGAAGAGAGAGGAGGATGAGTGAGGAGGAAAAGAGAGGAGGAAGAGAGAGGAGGAAGAGAGAGGAGGAAGAGAGAGGAAGAGGAGAGTGGAGGAGGAGAGATGAGGAAGAGAAAAGAAGAGGAGAGAGGAGGAAGAGAGATGAGGAAGAAATAAGAAAAGGAGAGAGGAGGAGGAGAGAGGAGGAAGAGAGAGGAGGAGGACAGAGGAGGAAGAGAGAGGAAGAGGAGAGAGGAGGAAGATAGAGGAGGAAGAATGAGGAGGAAGAGAGAGGAGGAAGAGAGAGGAAGATTAAACAGGAGGAAGAGAGAGGAGCAAAAAGGGAGGAGAAACAGAGAGGAAGAGGAGAGAGGATGAACAGAGAGGAGGAATAGAGGAGAAAGAGAGAGGAGGAAGAGAGAGGAAGAGGAGAGAGGAGAAAGAGAGAGGATTAACAGTGAGGAAGAGGAGAAAGGAGGAAGAGAGAGGAGGAAGAGAGAGGAGGAAGAGAGAAAGGAGGAGAGACGAGGAAGAGAGAGGAAAAGGAGAGAGGAGGAAGAGAGAGGAGGAAGAGAGAAATGAGGAGAGAGGAGGAAGATTGAGGAAAACGAGAGAGGAGGAATAGAGAGGAGTAAGAGAGAGGAGGAAGAGAGAGGAGGAGGAGAGAGGAGGAAGAGAGAGAAGGAAGAGAGAGGAGGAAGAGAGAGGAGGAAGAGAGAGGAGGAAAAGTAAGGAGGAAGAGAGAGGAGGAAAAGAGAGGATGAAGAGAGAGGAAGAATAGAGAGAGTAGGAGGACAGAGAAGGAAGAGAGAGGAAGAGGAGAGAGGAGAAGGAGAGAGGAGGAAGAGAGAAAAAGATGAGAGAGGAGGAATAGAGAGGAGGAAGAGAGAGGAGGAAGAGAGAGGAGGAAGAGAGAGGAGTAAAAGAGAGGAGGAAGAGAGAGGAGGAAGAGAGAGGAGGAAGAGAGAGGAGGAAGAGAGAGGAAGAGGAGAGAGGAGGAGAAATGAGAAAGAGAGAGGAAGAGGAGAGAGGAGGAAGAGAGATGTGGAAGAAATAGGAAAACAAGAGAGGAGGAGGAGAGAGGAGGAAGAGAGAGGATTGGGAGAGAGGAGGAAAAGAGAGGAGGAAGAGAGAGGAGGAAGAGAGAGGAGGAAGAGAGAGGAAGAGGAGAGACAAGGAAGAGAGAGGAGGAAGAGCGAGAAGGAAGAGAGAGGAGGAAGAGAGAGGAAGAGAAAGAGGAGGAAGACAGAGAAGGAAAAGGGAGGAGGAACAGAGAGGAAGAGGAGAGATGATGAAGAGAGAGGAGGAAGAGAGAGGAGGAAGAGGAGGAGGAAGAGGATAGAGGAGGAGGAGAGAGGAGGAAGAGAGAGGAGGAAGAGAGAGGAGGAATAGAGAGGAGGAAGAGAGAGGAGGAAGAGAGAGGAGGAGGAGAGAGGAGGAAGAGAGAGGAGGAAAAGTAAGGAGGAAGAGAGAGGAGGAAAAGAGAGGATGAAGAGAGAGGAGGAATAGAGAGAGTAGGAGGACAGAGAAGGAAGAGAGAGGAAGAGGAGAGAGGAGAAGGAGAGAGGAGGAAGAGAGAAAAGATGAGAGAGGAGGAATAGAGAGGAGGAATAGAGAGGATGAAGAGAGAGGAGGAAGACAGAGGAGGACGAGAGAGGAGTAAAAGAGAGGAGGAAGAGAGAGGAGGAAGAGAGAGGAAGAGGAGAGAGGAGGAGGAGAAATGAGAAAGAGAGAGGTAGAGGAGAGAGGAGGAAGAGAGATGTGGAAGAAATAGGAAAAGAAGAGAGGAGGAAGAGAGAGGAGGAATACAGAGAGTAGGTGGAGATATGAGGAAGAGAGAGGAGGAAGAGAGAGGAGGATGAGAGAGGAGAGAGAGAGGAAGAGGAGAGAGGAGGAGGAGAGAGGAGGAGAGAGAGGAAGATGAGAGAGGAGGAAAAGTGAGGAGGAAGAGAGAGGAGGAAGAGAGAGGAGGAAGAGAGAGGAGGATGAGAGAGGAGGAAAAGTGAGGAGGAAGAGAGAGGAGGAAGAGAGAGGAGGAAGAGAGCGGAAGAGGAGAGATGAGGAAGAGAGATGAGGAAGAAAGAGGAAAAGAAGAAGGAGGAAGAGAGAGGAGGAAGAGAGAGGAATGGGAGAGAGGAGGAAAGGAGAGGAGGAAGAGAGAGGAGGAAGAGAGAGGAAGAGGAGAGAGAGGGAAGGGAGAGGATGAAGAGCAAGGAGGAAGAGAGAGGAGGAAGAGAGAGGAAGAGGAAAGAGGAGGAAGACAGAGGAGAAAAGGAGGGAACAGAGAGGAAGAGGAGAGAGGATGAAGAGAGAGGAGGAAGAGAGAGGAAGAGGAGAGAGGAGGAGAGAGAGTGTAGGAGGAGAGATGAGGAAGAGAGAGGAGGAAGAGAGAGGAAAAGGAGAGAGGAGGAATAGAGAGGAGTAAGAGAGATGAGGAACAGAGAGGAGGAGGAGAGAGTAGGAAGAGAGAGGAGGAAGAGTGAGGAGGAAGAGAGAGGAAGAGGAGAGAGGAGGAAAAGTAAGGAGGAAGAGAGAGGAGGAATAGAGAGGAAGAAGAGAGAGGAGGAATAGAGAGAGTAGGAGGAGAGAGGAGGAGAGAGAAGAAGATGAGAGAGGAGTAATAGAGAAGACGAAGAGAGAGGAGAAAGAGAGAGGAGGATGAGAGAGGAGTAAAAGAGAGGAGTAAGAGAGAGGAGGAAGAGAGAGGAGGAAGAGAGAGGAGGAAGAGAGAGGAAGAAGAGAGAGGAGGAGGAGAGAGGAGGAAGAGAGAGGAGGAAGAGAGAGGAGGATGAGAGAGGAGGAAGAGAGAGGAGGAAGAGAGAGGAAGAGGAGAGAGGAGGAGAAGAGACGAGGAAGAGAGAGGAAGAGGAGAGAGGAGGAAAAGAGAGGAGAAAGAGAGAGGAGGAAGAGAGAGGAGGAAGAGAGAGGAGGAGGAGAGAGGAAGAGGAGAGAGGACGAGGAGAGATGAGGAAGAGAGAGGAGGAGGAGATAGGAGGAAGAGAGAGGAAGAGGAATGAGGAGGAATAGAGGCGAGGAAAAGAGAGGAAGTTGAGAGAGGAGGAATAGAGAGGAGGAAGAGAGAGGAGGAAGAGAGAAGAGGATGAGAGAGGAGGAAAAGAGAGGAAGAGGAGAGAGGAGGAGGAGAGAGGAGGAAAAGAGAGGAAGATGAGAGAGGAGGAATAGAGAGGAGGAAGAGAGAGGAGGAAGAGAGAAAAGGGGAGAGAGGAGGAAGAGAGAGGAAAAGGAGAGAGGAGGAATAGAGAGGTGTAAGAGAGAGGAGGAAAAGTAAGGAGGAAGAGAGAGGAGGAAAAGAGAGGAAGAAGAGAGAGGAGGAATAGAGAGAGTAGGAGGACAGAGGAGGAAGAGAGAGGAAGAGGAGAGAGGAGGAGGAGAGAGGAGGAAGAGAGAAGAAGATGAGAGAGGAGTAAAAGTGAGGAGGAAGAGAGAGGAGGAAGAGAGAGGAGGAAGAGAGAGGAAGAGGAGAGAGGAGGAGGAGAGATGAGAAAGAGAGAGGAAGAGGAGAGAGGAGGAAGAGAGATGTGGAAGAAATAGGAAAAGAAGAGAGGAGGAAGAGAGAGGAGGAATACAGAGAGCAGGAGGAGATATGAGGAAGAGAGAGGAGGAAGAGAGAAGAGGATGAGAGAGGAGGAAAAGAGAGGAGGAAGAGAGAGGTGGAAGAGAGAGGAGGTAGAGAGAGGAAGAGAAGAGAGGAGGAGGAGAGAGAGGAAGAGAGAGGAAGATGAGAGAGGAGGAATAGAGAGGAGGAAGAGAGAGGAGGAAGAGAGACCGATTAAGAGAGAAGAGGAGAGAGAAGGAGGAGAGAGGAGGAAGAGAGAGGAAGAGGAGAGAGGAGAAAGAGAGATGAGAAAGAAAGAGGAAAGAAGAGAGGAGGAGGAGAGAGGAGGAAGAGCGAGGAGGAAGAGAGAGGAGGAAGAAAGAGGAAGAAGAAAGAGGAGGAAGACAGAGGAGAAAAAGGGAGGAGGAACAGACAGGAAGAGGAGAGAGCATGAAGAGAGAGGAGGAAGAGAGAGGAGGAAGAGAGAAAAGAGGAGAAAGGAGGAAGAGAGAGGAAAAGGAGAGAGGAGGAATAGAGAGGAGTAAGAGAGAGGAGGAAGAGAGAGAAGTAGGAGAGAGGAGGAAGAGAGAGAAGTAGGAGAGAGGAGGAAGAGAGAGGAGGAAGAGAGAGGAGGAAGACCGAGGAGGAAGAGAGAGGAGGAAGACAGAGGAGGAGGAGAGAGGAAAGGAGAGAGGAGGAAAAGAGAGGAGGAAGAGAGAGGAAGAAGAGAGAGGAAGAGGAGAGAGGAGAAGAGACAGGAGGAAGAGACAGGAGGAAGAGAGAGGAGGAAGAGAGAGGAGGAAGAGAGAGGAAGAGGAGCGAGGAGGAGGAGAAAGGAGGAAGAGAGTGGAGGAAGAGAGAGGAGGAATAGAGAGGAGGAAGAGAGAGGAGGAAGAGAGAGGAGGAGGAGAGAGGAGGAAGAGAGAGTAGAAGAGAGAAGAGGAAGAGAGAGGAGGAAGAGAGAAGTAGAGGAGAGAGGAAAAGGAGAGATGAGGAAGAGAGAGGAAGAGGAGAGAGGAGGAAGAGTGATGGAGAAGAAATAGGAAAAGAAGAGAGGAGGAGGAGAGAGGAGGAAGAGAGAGGAATGGGAGAGAGGAGGAAAAGAGAGGAGGAAGAGAGAGGAGGAAGAGAGAGGAAGAGGAGAGAGGAGGAAGAGACAGGAGGAAGAAACAGGAGGAAGAGAGAGGAGGAAGAGAGAGGAAGAGGAGAGAGGAGGAGGAGAAAGGAGAAAGAGAGAGGAGGAAGAGAGAGGAGGAATAGAGAGGAGGAAGAGAGAGGAGGAAGAGAGAGGAGAATAGAGAGGAGGGAGAGAGAGGAGGAAGAGAGAGGAGGATTAGAGAGGAGGAAGAGAGAGGAGGAAGAGAGAGGAGGAAGAGAGAGGAGGAAGAGAGAGGAAGAGTAGAGAAGGAAGAGAGACGAGGAAGAGAGAGGAAGAGTAGAGAGGACGAAAGAGAGGAAGAAGAGAGAGGAGGAATAGGGAGAGTAGGAGGAGAGAGGAGGAAGAGAGAGGAAGAGGAGAGAGGAGTAGGAGAGAGGATGAAGGGAGAGGAAGATGAGAGAGGAGGAATAGAGAGGAGGAAGAGAGAGGAGAAAGAGAGAGGAGGATGAGACAGGAGGAAAAGAGACGAAGAAGAGAGAGGAGGAAGAGAAAGGGTGGAAGAGAGAAGAGGAAAAGAGAGGAGGAAGAGAGAGGAAGAGGAGAGAGGAGGAGGAGAGAGTAGAAGGGAGAGGAAGATGAGAGAGGAGGAAGAGAGAGGAGGAAGAGAGAGGAGGATGAGAGAGGAGGAAAAGAGAGGAGGAAGAGAGAGGAGGAATACAGAGAGCAGGAGGAGATATGAGGAAGAGAGAGGAGGAAGAGAGAGGAAGAGGAGAGAGGAGGAGGAGAAAGGAGGAAGAGAGTGGAGGAAGAGAGAGGAGGAATAGAGAGGAGGAAGAGAGAGGAGGAAGAGATAGGAGGAGGAGAGAGGAGGAAGAGAGAGTAGGAAGAGAGAAGAGGAAGAGAGAGGAGGAAGAGAGAATTAGAGGAGAGAGGAAAAGGAGAGATGAGGAAGAGAGAGGAAGAGGAGAGAGGAGGAAGAGAGATGGAGAAGAAGTATTAAAAGAAGAGAGGAGGAGGAGAGAGGAGGAAGAGAGAGGAATGGGAGAGAGGAGGAAAAGAGAGGAGGAAGAGAGAGGAGGAAGAGAGAGGAAGAGGAGAGAGGAGGAAGAGACAGGAGTAAGAAACAGGAGGAAGAGAGAGGAGGAAGAGAGAGGAAGAGGAGAGAGGAGGAGGAGAAAGGAGAAAGAGAGAGGAGGAAGAGAGAGGAGGAATAGAGAGGAGGAAGAGAGAGGAGGAAGAGATAGGAGGAGGAGAGAGGAGGAAGAGGGAGGAGGAAGAGAGAGGAGGAAGAGAGTGGAGGAAGAGAGAGGAAGAGTAGAGAAGGAAGAGAGACGAGGAAGAGAGAGGAAGAGTAGAGAGGAGGAGGAGAGAGGAGGAAGGGAGAGGAAGATGAGAGAGGAGGAAGAGAGAGGAGGAAGAGAGAGGAGGAAGAGAGAGGAGGATGAGAGAGGAGGAAAAGAGAGGAGGAAGAGAGAGGAGGAATACAGAGAGCAGGAGGAGATATGAGGAAGAGAGAGCAGGAAGAGAGAGGAGGATGAGAGAGGAGGAAAAGAGAGGAGGAAGAGAGAGGAGGAAGAGAGACGAGGATGAGCGAGGAGGAAAAGAGAGGAGGAAGAGAGAGGAGGAATACAGAGAGCAGGAGGAGATATGAGGAAGAGAGAGCAGGAAGAGAGAGGAGGAAGAGAGAGGAGGAAATGAGAGGAAAAAGAGACAGGAGGAAGAGAGAGGAGGAAGAGAGAGGAAGAGGAGAGAGGAGGAAGAGAGAGGAGGAAGAGAGAGGAGGAAGAGAGAGGAGGAAGAGAGAGGAGGAAGAGAGAGGAAGAGGAGAGAGGAAAAGGAGAGATGAGGAAGAGAGAGGAAGAGGAGAGAGGAGGAAGAGAGATGGAGAAGAAATAGGAAAAGAAGAGAGGAGGAGGAGAGAGGAGGAAGAGAGAGGAATGGGAGAGAGGAGGAAAAGAGAGGAGGAAGAGAGAGGAGGAAGAGAGAGGAAGAGGAGAGAGGAGGAAGAGACAGGAGGAAGAAACAGGAGGAAGAGAGAGGAGGAAGAGAGAGGAAGAGGAGAGAGGAGGAGGAGAAAGGAGAAAGAGAGAGGAGGAAGCGAGAGGAGGAATAGAGAGGAGGAAGAGAGAGGAGGAAGAGAGAGGAGGAGGAGAGAGGAGGAAGAGAGAGGAGGAAGAGAGAGGAGGAAGAGAGAGGAGGAAGAGAGAGGAAGAGTAGAGAAGGAAGAGAGACGAGGAAGAGAGAGGAAGAGTAGAGAGGACGAAAAGAGAGGAAGAAGAGAGAGGAGGAATAGGGAGAGTAGGAGGAGAGAGGAGGAAGAGAGAGGAAGAGGAGAGAGGAGGAGGAGAGAGGATGAAGGGAGAGGAAGATGAGAGAGGAGGAATAGAGAGGAGGAAGAGAGAGGAGAAAGAGAGAGGAGGATGAGACAGGAGGAAAAGAGACGAAGAAGAGAGAGGAGGAAGAGAAAGGAGGAAGAGAGAAGAGGAAAAGAGAGGAGGAAGAGAGAGGAAGAGGAGAGAGGAGGAGGAGACGAGGAGGAAGGGAGAGGAAGATGAGAGAGGAGGAAGAGAGAGGAGGAAGAGAGAGGAGGAAGAGAGAGGAGGATGAGAGAGGAGGAAAAGAGAGGAGGAAGAGAGAGGAGGAATACAGAGAGCAGGAGGAGATATGAGGAAGAGAGAGCAGGAAGAGAGAGGAGGATGAGAGAGGAGGAAAAGAGAGGAGGAAGAGAGAGGAGGAAGAGAGAGGAGGAAGAGAGACGAGGATGAGAGAGGAGGAAAAGAGAGGAGGAAGAGAGAGGAGGAATACAGAGAGCAGGAGGAGATATGAGGAAGAGAGAGCAGGAAGAGAGAGGAGGAAGAGAGAGGAGGAAATGAGAGGAAAAAGAGACAGGAGGAAGAGAGAGGAGGAAGAGAGAGGAAGAGGAGAGAGGAGGAAGAGAGAGGAGGAAGAGAGAGGAGGAAGAGAGAGGAGGAAGAGAGACGAAGAAGAGGGAGGAAGAGGAGAGAGGAGGGAGAGAGAGTGTAGGAGGAGAAAGAAGGAAGAGAGAGGAGGAAGAGAGAAAAGAGGAAGAGAGGAGGAAGAGAGAGGAAAAGGGGAGAGGAGGAATAGGGAGGAGTAAGAGAGATGAGGAAGAGAGAGGAGGAGGAGAGAGGAGGAAGAGAGAAGAAGAGGAGAGAGGAGGAGGAGAGATGAGGAAGAGAGAGGAAGAGAAGAGAGGAGGAAGAGAGATGAGGAAGAAAGAGGAAAAGAAGAGAGGAGGAGGAGAGAGGAGGAAGAGAGAGGAATGGGAGAGAGGAGGAAAAGGGAGGAGGAAGAGAGAGGAGGAAGAGAGAGGAGGATGAGAGAGGAGGAAGAGAGAGGAGGAAGAGAGAGGAAGAGGAGAGAGGAGGAGAAGAGACGAGGAAGAGAGAGGAAGAGGAGAGAGGAGGACAAGAGAGGAGAAAGAGAGAGGAGGAAGAGAGAGGAGGAAGAGACAGGAAGAGGAGAGAGGAGGAAGACAGCAGACAAAAAGGGAGGAGGAACAGAGAGGAAAGGAGAGAGGATGAAGAGAGAGGAGGAAGAGAGATGAGAAAGAGAGAGGAAGAGGAGAGAGGAGGAAGAGAGAGAATGAAGAGTGAGGAAGAGGAGAAAGGAGGAAGAGAGAGGAGGAAGAGAGAGGAGGAAGAGAGATGAGGATGATAGAGGAGGAAATGAGAGGAGGAAGAGTGAGGAGGAAGAGAGAGGAGGAAGAGAGAGGAGGAGATTAGAGGAGGAAAAAAGAGGAGGAAGAGAGAGGAGGAAGAGAGAGGAGGAAGAGAGAGGAGGAAGAGAAAGGAGGAAGAGAGAGAGAAAGAGAGAGGAAAAGTAGAGAGGAGGAAAAGAGAGGAAAAGAGAGAGACTGAAAAGAGTAGAGGAAGAGAGAGCAGAAAGAGAGAGGAGGAAGAGAGAGGAGGAAAAGAGAGAAGGAAGAGAGAGGTAGAGGAGAGAGGAGGAAGAGAGAGGAGGAAGACAGAGGAGGAAGAGAGATGAGGAAGAGAGCGGAGCAAGAGAGAGGAGTAAGAGTGAGGAAAAATAGGAGGAAAAGAGAGGAGGAAGAGAGAGGAAGAGGAGAAAGGAGGAAGAAAGAGGAAAAGAAGTGAGAATGAATAGAGAGGAGGAAGAGAGAGGAGGAAGAGAGAGGACGAGGAGATAGGAGGAAGAGAGAGGAGGAAGAGAGAGGAAGATGAGAGAGGAGGAAAAGAGAGGAGGAAGAGAGAGGAGGAAGAGAGAGGAGGAAGAGAGAAGAAGAGGAGAGAGGAGGAGGAGAAAGGAGGAAGAGAGAGGAAGAGGAGAGAGAGGAAGAGAGATGAGGAAGAAAGAGGAAAAGAAGAGGAGGAGGAGAGAGGAGGAGAGAGAGGAATGGGGGTGAGAGGAAAAGAGTGGAGGAAGAGAGAGGAGGAGAAGAAGAGGAGGAAGAGAGAGGAGGAAAAGAGGGAGAAGAGAGGAGGAAGAGAGATGAGGAAGAGAGAGGAGGAAGAGAGAGAAGAGAGAGAGGAGGAAGAGAGAGGAGAGGAAAGAGGAGGAAGACAGAGAGAGAATAAGGAGGAGGAACAGAGAGGAGAGGTGAGATGATGAGAGAGAGGAGGAAGAGAGAGGAGGAGAGAGAGGAGGAAGAGAGAAGAGAAGAGTGAGAGAGGAGAGAGAGGAGGTAGAAGAGTGAGAAAGTGAGAGGTGGAAGATGAGAGGAAGACAGAGGAAGAGGAGTGTGGATGGAGAGAGAGTGTAGGAGGAGAAATGAGGAAGAGAGATGAGAAGAGTGAGGTGAAGAGGAGAGGTGGAGAGTGAAAGGAGGTGTGAGGAAGAGAGAGGATAAGGTGAGAGGAGAGTGTGAATGGAGGTGAGTCGAGGTAGAGAGTGGAAAAGGAGAGAGGAGGAAGAGAAGAGGAGGAAGAGAGAAAGAGAGGAGGTGGAGTTGAGGAGAAACGAGTGAGGAGGAATAGAGAGGAGGAAGAGAGAGGAGGAAGAGAGAGGAGGAGGAGCGAGGTGAGAGAGAGGGAGAGAGAGGGAGAGAGTGAAAAGAGAGAGGAGAAGAGAGAGGAGTGAATAGAGAGAGTAGGAGGAGAGAGGAGGAAGAGAGAAGAGGAGAGTGGGGAGGAGAGGAGAGGGAAGAGAGAGGCAGAGAGAGAGGAGGAGAGAAGAGAGGAGGAAGAGAGAGGAGGATGAGAGAGGAGGAAGAGAGAGGAGGAAGAGAGAGGAAGAGGAGAGAGGAGGAGAAGAGACGAGGAAGAGAGAGGAAGAGGAGAGAGGAGGAAAAGAGAGGAGAAAGAGAGAGGAGGAAGAGAGAGGAGGAAGAGAGAGGAAGAGGAGAGAGAAGGAAGACAGCAGAGAAAAAGGGAGGAGGAAGAGAGGAAAGGAGAGAGGATGAAGAGAGAGGAGGAAGAGAGATGAGAAAGAGAGAGGAAGAGGAGAGAGGAGGAAGAGAGAGAATGAAGAGTGAGGAAGAGGAGAAAGGAGGAAGAGAGAGGAGGAAGAGAGAGGAGGAAGAGAGATGAGGATGATAGAGGAGGAAATGAGAGGAGGAAGAGTGAGGAGGAAGAGAGAGGAGGAAGAGAGAGGAGGAGATTAGAGGAGGAAAAAAGAGGAGGAAGAGAGAGGAGGAAGAGAGAGGAGGAACAGAGAGGAAGAGGAGAGAGGAGGGAGAGAGAGAGTAGGAGGAGAGAGGAGGAAGAGAGAGGAAGAGGAGTGAGGAGGAAGAGAGAGGACGAAGAGAGAAGAAGATGTGAGAGGAGGAATAGAGAGGCGGAAGAGAGAGGAGAAAGAGAGAGGACGATGAGAGAGGAGTAAAAGAGAGGAGGAAGAGAGACGAGGAAGAGAGACGAGGAAGAGAGAGTAGAAGAGAGAGAGGAGGAGAGAGGAGAAGAGAGAGGAAGAGAGAGAGGAGGAGAGAGGAGAGGAGAGAGGAGGAGAGAAGGAGG
>NW_027437040.1:0-39361 GCF_047716275.1 Strix uralensis
CCAGTATCCCCCAGTGCCCCCCCATCCCTCCCAGTATCCCCAGTATCTCCCAGTATCTCCTACCAGTTACTCCCAATACCTTCCAGTATCCCCCAGTGCCCCCCCATCCCTCCCAGTATCCCCAGTATCCCCTAGTAGTTACCCCCCAGTAACTCCCAGTGCCCCCCAGTATCCTCCAGAGCCCCCCCAGCCCCTCCAGTATCCCCAGTACCTCCTACCAGTTACCCCCAGCACCTCCCACTATCCCCCAGTGTCTCCCAGTACCCTCCAGAGCCCCTCCAGCACCTCCCAGTATCCCCTACTAGTTGCCCCCAGTAACTCCCAGTAACCTCCACTGCCTCCCAGTATCCCCAGTGCCTCCCAGTACCCTCCAGAGCCCTCCCAGCCACCTCCCAGTATCCCCAGTAGTTTACCCTCAGTAACCTCCAGTGCCTCCCAGTATCCCCCAGTGCCTCCCAGTACCCTCCAGAGTCCCCCCAGCCCTTCCCAGTGCTCCCAGTATCCCCCCAGCACCTCCCAGTATCCCCCAGTGCTGTTCCCTCCAGTACCCACCTACACTCCCAGTATCCCCCAGTGCCTCCCAGTACCCTCCAGAGCCCCTCCAGCACCTCCCAGTATCCCCTACTAGTTGCCCCCAGTGCCTCCAGTATCCCCCAGTGCCTCCCAGTACCCTCCAGAGCCCCCCCAGCCCTTCCCAGTATCCCTAGTAGTTACCCCCAGTAACTCCCAGTATCCCCCAGTGCCCCCCAGTACCCTCCAGAGCCCCTCCAGCACCTCCCAGTATCCCCTACTAGTTGCCCCCAGTGCCTCCCAGTATCCCCCAGTGCCTCCCAGTACCCTCCAGAGTCCCCCCAGCCCTTCCCAGTGCTCCCAGTATCCCCCAGTGCTGTTCCCTCCAGTACACACCCACGCTCCCAGTATCCCCCAGTGCCTCCCAGTACCCTCCAGAGCCCCCCCAGCCCTTCCCAGTATCCCCCAGTATCCCCTAGTAGTTACCCCCAGTAACTCCAGTATCCCCCAGTGCCCCCCAGTACCCTCCAGAGCCCTCCCAGCACCTCCCAGTATCACCCAGTATCCCCTAGTAGTTACCCCCAGTACCCTCCAGAGCCCTCCCAGCACCTCCCAGTATCCCCCAGTGCCTCCCAGTACCCTCCAGAGTCCCCCCAGCCCTTCCCAGTGTTCCCAGTATTCCCCAGCACCTCCCAGTATCCCCCAGTGCTGTTCCCTCCAGTACCCACCCACGCTCCCAGTATCCCCCAGTGCCTCCCAGTACCCTCCAGAGCCCCCCAGCCCCTCCCAGTATCCCCTAGTAGTTACCCCCAGTATCTCCAGTATCCCCCAGTGCCTCCCAGTATCCCTCATTATTCCCCAGAGCCCCCCAGCACCTCCCAGTGTCCCCCAGAGCCTCCCAGTATCTCCCAGTGCCGTTACCCCAAATACTCCCAGTATCCCCCAGTGCCTCCCAGTATCTCCCAGTGCCGTTACGCCAGTATCTCCCAGCACCCGTCAGCCCCGCTAGTCCCGGTTCCCCCCAGTGCCCCCCAGTCCTCCCCAGTGTCCCCCAGTCCCTCCCAGTTCCCCCCAGTTCCCCGCACCCGCCTCACCTCCTCCCCACCGCCCTCACTTCCGCCCGCTCGCGCCGTCGTCGGTGACGTCACTTCCGCTTCCGCCCGCACCCAACATGGCGGCCGCAAGGGAGGGGGGGCGAGCCGGGAGGGGGCGGGGCCAGTGTTGGGGGGCGTGATCGAGGCGGTGAGTGGGCGTGGCCAGGGCCGTGAGTGACAGGCTGGGCGCGGCGGCGCTTTGGGGCTGAAAGCGGCGGTTTTGGGGCTGCGGGGGGGAAGCGGGGGGGGGCGGACCAGAGCCAATTTCTGCAGAAATGTCCCCAAAGTCCCCGTGTGTGTGTCCCCGTGTCCCCCCCCCCGTGTCCCCCCCGTATCCTCATGCCCACTCGTGTCCCCCCCCGTGTCCCCCCCCCCCGGTGTCCTCATGTCCCCCCATGTCCCCCCCATGTCCCCATGTGACCCCCCTGTGTCCCCCATGCCCCCCCATATCCCCGCGTGTCCCCCCCCCGATGTCCTCATGCCCCCCATGTCCCCCCATGTCCCCCCGTGACCCCGCCCCGTGTCCCCCCATGCCCCCCCATATTCCCGCGTGTCCCCCCCTTGTCCCCCCCCCGGTGTCCTCATGCCCCCCATGTCCCCCCATGTCCCCATGTGACCCCCCTGTGTCCCCCACGCCCCCCCATATCCCCCGTGTCCCCCCCGTGTCCCCCCCCCCGGTGTCCTCATGTCCCCCCATGCCCCCCCATGTCCCCCCTTGTCCCCCCCCCCGTGTCCTCATGCCCCCCATGTCCCCCGTGTCCCCCCCCGCCCCCCCCCGAACACCCAGAGCCCCCCCACGACACCCCCCCCCTCACGACCCCCGTGTGTCCCTGTCACCCGTGTCCCCCCCCCGCCCCCCCGTGGGTGCTGCCGTCCCGTCTCCCAGCACCCAAAGGCCCCCCCCCTCCCCTCCCCTCCCCTCCCCCCGCCCCCCCCGTTAAGCTGATTACACCCACGCGGGGGGGGGAGGGGGGGGACGGGGATTAGGGCCCCCCCCCGCCCCCCCGCTGTGGCCACACACGGGTGCTGGTGGCCACGGGGGCACCCTGGGGGCAACCGCCGCGAGGGGACCCGGCGTCCGGGGGGGCAGCGGCCCCCCCCACCCCCACCCCGCAGCACCCCCCCACCCACCGGGGCCTGGGAACAGGTAAGGGACCCCCCCACCCCCCACCCCTCATCCCCTCGGGGGCTCCCGGACCCCTGGGTGCCCCCTATGGGGTATTGGGGTGCCCCCCCGGACCCCTGGGTGCCCCCTATGGGGTACTGGGGTGCCCCCCCCTGACCCCTGGGTGCCCCCTATGGGGTATTGGGGTGCCCCCCCCTGACCCCTGGGTGCCCCCTATGGGGTATTGGGGTGCCCCCCGGACCCCTGGGTGCCCCCTATGGGGTACTGGGGTGCCCCCCCCTGACCCCTGGGTGCCCCCTATGGGGTATTGGGGTGCCCCCCCGACCCCTGGGTGCCCCCTATGGGGTATTGGGGTGCCCCCCCCCAACCCCTGGGTGCCCCCTATGGGGTATTGGGTGCCCCCCCAACCCCTGGGTGCCCCCTATGGGGTATTGGGGTGCCCCCCCTGACCCCTGGGTGCCCCCTATGGGGTATTAGGGTGCCCCCCCCTGACCCCTGGGTGCCCCCTATGGGGTACTGGGGTGCCCCCCCCGACCCCTGGGTGCCCCCTATGGGGTATTGGGGTGCCCCCCAGACCCCTGGGTGCCCCCTATGGGGTATTAGGGTGCCCCCCCCGACCCCTGGGTGCCCCCTATGGGGTATTGGGGTGCCCCCCCGACCCCTGGGTGCCCCCTATGGGGTATTGGGGTCCCCCCCCGCTCCCCCCTTTCCCATTTCCCAGACACCCGGGGCCCTGCTGGGCTGGGGGGAGGCTGGGGGGGGTGCACACGCGTGTGCCGGGACACGTCTCCCATTTGCACACGCGTGTGTAGCAGTGACATGTGTCCCGGCACACGCGTGTGCATGTTGGGCTGTGTCCTGGGACACGCGTGTGCAGCTGTGACATGTCCCAACACACACGCGTGTGCAGCTGTGATGTGTCCCCGGCACACACGTGTGCAGCTGTGGGTTGTATCCCAGCACACGCGTGTGCAGCTGTGATGTGTCCTGACACACGCGTGTGCATATTGGGGCATGTCCTGGGACATGTGTGTGCAGCTGTGGATCATGACCCAGCACACGCGTGTGCAGCTGTGATGTGTGTCCTAGCACATGTGGGTGCATGTTGGACCGTGTCCTGGCACACACATGTGCAGGTGTGGGTTGTATCCCAGCACACGCATGTGCAGCTGTGACATGTCTCCTGGCACACGCCTGTGCATGTTGGGTTGTGTCCTGACACACGTGTGCAGCTGTGACATGTCTCCAACACACGCGTGTGCATGTTGGGCTGTGTCCTGGCACACACGTGTGCAGCTGTGACGTGTGTCCTGGCACACGCGTGTGCATGTTGGGCCGTGTCCCAGCACACACGTGTGCAGCTGTGACATGTCTCCGACACACGTATGTGCATGTTGGGCCGTGTCCCAGCACACACGTGTGCAGCTGTGATGTGTGTCCTGGCACACGCGTGTGCATGTTGGGCCGTGTCCCAGCACACACGTGTGCAGCTGTGACATGTCTCCGACACACGTATGTGCATGTTGGGCCGTGTCCCGACACACACGTGTGCAGGTGCGACACACGGGGTGACCCAGCCGCGGGGGATGAAGGTGCCAGAAATAACCCGGGGGGGGAGGGGGAGGATTAAGGCACCACCTGACCCGGCACCGTCACCCGGCACGGGGACACGGGGGGTGACACCGGGTGGGGGTGACACTGGGGGTGTGGGTGTCCCACTGGGGGGGTCCTACGGGGTGGGGGGGGGGGTGTCACAGGGTGCAGGTGACACGGGGGGTGCGGGTGTCACACTGTGTGTCACACAGGGGTGGGGGTGTCACGCGGTGGGGGTGACACTGAGTGGGGGTGACACTGGGTGTGGGTGACACTGAGTGTGGGTGACACTGAGTGGGGGTGACACAGGGTGGGGGTGACACTGAGTGTGGGTGACACTGAGTGTGGGTGACACAGGGTGGGGGTGACACTGAGTGTGGGTGACACTGAGTGGGGGTGACACAGGGTGTGGGTGACACTGAGTGTGGGTGACACAGGGTGGGGGTGACACTGAGTGTGGGTGACACAGGGTGGGGGTGACACTGAGTGTGGGTGACACTGAGTGTGGGTGACACTGGGTGTGGGTGACAGTGTGGGTGACACTGAGTGTGGGTGACACTGAGTGGGGGTGACACAGGGTGGGGGTGACACTGAGTGTGGGTGACACTGAGTGTGGGTGACACAGGGTGGGGGTGACACAGGGTGGGGGTGACACTGAGTGTGGGTGACACTGAGTGTGGGTGACACAGGGTGGGGGTGTCACGGGGTGTGGGGGTGTCTCAGGGTGGGGGTGACCCAGGATGCGGATGTCACCCCCACCTTTGCCCCCCCCTCCCCCCCCCCAGCCCCGCACGTGGCCCCATCGCCCTGCGCTGGGGGGAGGGGCGGGATAATCCCGGTTTTACCCCCCGGGGGATTAACGAGGCCGCGGGGGATGATGGGAGCAGGGGGGGGGGGGGGGGATGGGGTGTATCTGGGCCGGCTCCTCCCTCCTCTTCCGGGGACCCGTGTCCCCCCCTCACGCCCCCTCTCTCACAGGTGGTGGCCCCAGTCCCACCATGGTGACGCCCCTGGGGCCCCCCAGTGCCCCCCGTCACCTCCCGCCGTGACCCCCCCAAGGCCTGAGGAACCCCCCAACTCGTCCCCAACGGCCTCAGCCCACCCTGGACCATGAGGCCCCGCGGTGGCTTCTCCCATGGTGGCACCAACCCCGGGGACAACGTGACCTGTGGTGGCACCTTCCACGCTGGCTTTGCCCATGGTGGCATCTCCTGTGGTGGCATCTCCTGTGGTGACATCTCCTGTGGTGGCACCTTCCATGGTGACATCTCCCATGGTGACATCTCCTGTGGTGGCATCTCCTGTGGTGACATCTCCTATGGTGGCACCTTCCATGGTGACATCTCCCGTGGTGACATCTCCTGTGGTGACATCTCCTGTGGTGGCATCTCCTGTGGTGGCATCTCCCATGGTGACATCTCCCATGGTGGCATCTCCTGTGGTGGCATCTCCTGTGGTGGCATCTCCCGTGGTGACATCTCCTGTCGTGGCACCTTCCATGGTGACATCTCCCATGGTGACATCTCCTGTGGTGGCACCTTCCATGGTGGCATCTCCTGTGGTGGCATCTCCCATGGTGGCATCTCCTGTGGTGACATCTTCTGTGGTGGCACCTTCCATGGTGGCATCTCCTGTGGTGGCATCTCCCATGGTGGCATCTCCCATGATGACTTTTGCTATGGTGGCTCCTGCCATGGTGGCATCTCCTGCGGTGACACCTCCTGTGACGCTGTCGCCCACGGTGGTGGCATCTTGCGTGGTGGCAACTCCCTCAGCGTTGGCATCTCCCACACCGATGACATTTCTTGTGGTGGTGGCATCTCCCGTGACAGTATCTCTCATGGTGGTGACATCTCCTGGAAGAGTGACATCTCCGGTGGTGGTGGCATCTCCCATGACAGCGTCTCCTACAGTGGTGGCACTTCCTGTGGTGGTGGCATCTCCCGTGACGGCATGTCCCAGGCTGGTGGCATCTCCCACACCGGCAGCACATTGCACAGTGGTGGCATCACCCAGAAAAGTGACATCTCCCACGGTGGTGGCATCTCCCATGGTGGCATCTCCCATGGTGGTGGCATCTCTCCCATTGGTGGCATCTCCCACAGCCATGGTGTCACCCAAACCAGCAGCGTCTCCCACGATGGCACCTCCCATGGTGGCATCTCCCATGACAACAACCCCCACAGTGGTGACATCTCCCACGGTGGTGGCATCTCCCACAGCCACGGTGACCCCCAAACCAGCAGCATCTCCCACGATGGCACCTCCCACGGTGGCGTCTCCCAAGGTGGTGGCATCTCCCACAGCCGTGGTGCCACCCAAACCATCAGTGTCTCCCATGACGGCAACTCCCACGGTGGTGGCATCTCCTATGGTGGTGGCATCTCTCGCAGTGGTGGCATCTCCCACAGCCACGGTGACACCCAAACCAACAGCGTCTCCCACGATGACACCTCCCACATTGGTGGCATCTCCCACGGTGGTGGCACCTCCCATGGTGGTGGCATCTCCCACACCCATGGTGTCACCCAAACTTGTGGCATCTCCCATGATGGCACCTCCCACAGCGACGTCTCCCACGACGGCACCTCCCACCACGGTGGTGGCACCTCCCACACCGTCCCCTCCCACCGCGGTGCCACCTCCACCACCTTCCTCCTCCGCCTCTCCCACCACCCCCGGTGGCCTCCCCACCTCCTCCTGCTCCTCCTCCTCCTCCTCCTCCACCCACCCCCAACATGGGGGGCCACCTTCAAGGTTGGGGTGATGGGTCCTTGGACCTGTGACCCCCTCCTAGCCCAGGCTCTGCCCGAGGTGGCCTCCCGCTTGGCCGTGGCTCGTCTCAACCGTGACCCGACCCTCAACAAAGGCTACTGGTGGGACGCGGTGGTGGTGGCCGAGGCCTGTCGGACCCCCCAGGCCGTGACGGCGCTTCTCAACGCCGAGCGTTACGCCACCGCTCTGGTGGGACCCCTCAACCCGGCTACTTGCGGAGCTGCCGGGCTACTGGCAGCCGCTTGGAACAAGCCCTTGGTCTCTTGGGCTTGTTTGGGTGACGTGGAAGGGTTGGACACCTTGGTCACCCCCCTGCCGGAACCCGCCGGGGTGCTCCACGTCGTCCTTCGGTTCTTCCGTTGGGCCCACGTGGCCGTGGTCTCCGCCCCCCAGGACCTCTGGCGCGAGGTGGGGCAGGGCCTGGCGCAGGACCTGCGGGCTCGGGGGCTGCCCGTCACCGTGGTCACGGCCACCGGGACTGAGGAGGAGGAGGCCCGCGAGGCTCTGAAGAGGGTGCAGATGGCCGACGGCGTCAGGGGTAAGGGGGTGGGGTGGGGGAGGGGAGGAAGGGGGGGAGGGGGGTGTGGATGGAGGGAGGGAGATGGGAGAGGAAGGATGATGGAGATGGTGGAGATGGGTGGATGGAGATGGACATGGATGGATGGAGGAGGGGTGGTTGAAGATGGTGGACGTGGACGGATGGAGATGGAGGACATGGATGGATGGAAGAAGGATGGATGGAGATGGTGGAGATGGATGGATGGAGATGGACATGGATGGATGGAGAAAGGATGGTTGAAGATGGTGGACATGGGTGGATGGAGATGGTGGAGATGGATGGATGGAGATGGACGTGGATGGATGGAGGAAGGATGGTTGAAGATGGTCGACATGGGTGGATGGAGATGGAGGACATGCATGGATGGAAGAAGGATGGATGGAGATAGTGGAGATGGATGGAGATGGTGGACATGGGTGGGTGGAGATGGACATGGATGGATGGAAGGAAGAAGGATGATGGAAATGGTGGAGATGGTGGAGGTGGATGGATGAAGATGGACATGGATGGATGGAGGAAGGATGGTTGAAGATGGCAGACATGAGTGGGTGGAGATGGTGGAGATGGAGATGATGGAGATGGTGGATGTGGATGGATGGAGAAAGGATGATGAAGATGGGAGAGGAAGGATGGTTGGAGATGGTGGAGATGAGTGGATGAAGATGGACGTGGATGGATGGAGATGGTGGACATGGTGGGTGTGGATGGATGGAGGAAGGACGATGGAGATGGTGGAGGTGGGTGGATGGAGGAGGGATGGTTGAAGATGGTGGACATGGACAGATGGAGATGGACATGGATGGATGGAAGAAGGATGGATGGAGATGGTGAAGATGGATGGAGATGGTGGACATGGATGGATGGAGATGGACGTGGATGGATGGAGGAAGGGTGGATGAAGATGGTGGACATGGGTGGGTGGAGATGGACATGGATGGATGGAAGGAAGAAGGATGATGGAAATGGTGGAGATGGTGGAGGTGGATGGATGGAGATGGATATGGATGGACGGAGGAAGGATGGTTGAAGATGGTGGAGATGGTGGACATGGATGGATGGAGATGGAGGACATGGATGGATGGAAGAAGGATGGATGGAGATGGTGAAGATGGATGAAGATGGTGGACATGGGTGGGTGGAGATGGTGGAGATGGAGATGATGGAGATGGTGGATGTGGATGGATGGAGAAAGGATGATGAAGATGGGAGAGGAAGGATGGTTGGAGATGGTGGAGATGAGTAGATGGATGGATGGGTGGGTGGATGGATGGAGGAAAGGTGGATGAAGATGATGGCGATGGGTGGGTGGAGGGAGGCGGATGGAGATGGTGGACATGGATGGATGGAGATGGAGGAGGGGGCTGGAGGCTGGAGGTAGCGGGACGAAGGCCAGAGCTGGTGGGCCTGGGTGGGGAACGTCCCCACACCCACCAGCTGAAGGTCTGCTGGGGAGCTCCAGCAGGCCCAGGGTGGGGGTGGTGGTGGCCGGGGTGTCCCCCCCGTGACGCCCCCTCCCCCGCAGCGGTGGTGATGTGCATGCACTCGGTGCTGCTGGGTGGGGAGGAGCAGCGGGTGCTCCTGGAGGAGGCCGAGGAGCTGGGCATGGCCGACGGCACCTACGTCTTCATCCCCTACGACACCCTGACCTTCCCCCTGCCCTTCCACCACCTCCCCTACCCCGTCCTGGCCAACAACTCCAAGCTGCGCCGGGCCTACGACGCCGTCCTCACCGTCACCGTGGACTCGCCCGACGTCACCTTCCACGAGGCCCTCAGCCAGGCCAAGGAGGCCTACGAGATCCCTGCCCACATCGACCCCACGAAGGTGGGGTGGGGGGGTATCTCCAAAGGGTTGGGGGCATCTCCAGGGGGTTGAAGGCATCTCCCAGGGGATTGGGGGCATCCCAAGGGGGTTGGGACCATCTTCGGGGGGTTGGGGGCATCTTCAAGGTGGTTGGGGGCATCTCCAAGATGGTTGGAGGCATCTCCAGGGGGTTGCAGGCATCTTCAGCAGGTTGAGGGCATCTCCAGGGTGTTGGAGGAGTCTCCAAGGGGTTGGGGGCACCTCAAGGTGTTTTGAGGCATTTCTAGGGGGTTGGAGGCATCTCCAGGGGATTAGAGGCATCTCCAGGGGGTTGGGGGCATCTCCAAGGGGGTTGGAGGCATCTCTAGGGGGTTGGAGGCATCTCCAAGGGGGTTGGGGGCATCTCTAGGGGGTTGGGGGCATCTCCAGGGGGTTGGAGGCATCTCCAAGGGGGTTGGAGGCATCTCCAGGGGGTTGGGGGCATCTCCAAGGGGGTTGGAGGCATCTCCAAGGGGGTTGGGGGCATCTCCAAGGGGCTGGAGGCATCTCCACAGGGTTGGGGGCAACTCCAAGGGGGTTGGGGGCATCTCAAGGGGGTTGGAGGCAACTTGAGGGGGTTGGGGGCATCTCCAGGGGGTTGGGGGCATCTCCCAGGGGTTGGGGCCACCTCTATGGGGTGATGGACACATCTGTGGGGCGGGAATAGGAGCCATCAGGCTGACGGGTTGGCCGTGGGGTGGGGCAGCTGGTGGAGAGCGTGGCCCAATGGGTGAAGGTGATTGTGGCTTGTGGGGGTTGGAGGGAGATGGTCACGGGCCAGTGGGAGCGGGGTGGGGGTGGTGGTAGCCAACGGGAGTTGGGCGGAGTCATCGGTAGCCAACGGGCGTTGGGTGAAAGTAGACGTTGAGTAGAGATGACCATGGCCAACAGCCTTGGGTGGAGGTAGCCACGGCCAACAGGCTTGAGTGGAGGTGGCCACGGCCACGGTGTTGACCTGGGGGTGTCCTCGTCATCCCCCCCCCCACTTTTCTCACCCGCCCCCCCCCCAGGTCCACCCCCTCTTCGCCACCATCTACAACTCCATCCGCTTCCTGGCCACAGCGGTGGAAGCCACGCGGCAAACGGGCCGGTGGGTGATGGGCACCAGCGTGGCCGCCCACGCCCGCGCCTTCCACCTGGAGGGCTTCTGCCAGCCATTGGCCGTCACCGAGGGCGGGGCCGTCACCGTCCCCTACGTGGTCCTGGACACGGACGGCAACGGCGACCAGTTGTGGCCGGTCTACGGGCTAGAGCCGGGCACGCGGGTGTTGAGCTACCGTGGCCACAGCGTCCACTGGCCCCGCGGGTCCAGCCCCGGCACCGATGCCGGGTGCTGGTTTGACTCGGGGTCCATCTGCAACGGGGGTGAGTGGGCGTGGCCGTGGTCCCTTCCCCACCTCGGTTCGGTGGTCTGGCTACCCCCACGGGTGACCAGGTGGCCCCATGTGGGCACCTGAGCTGTCTGGCCAGGTGGCCCATTCACCCACGCAACCACTATGGGTGGGTGGGCATCTACAGAGACCGTGGTGGGCTTCCATGACCATAAGTAGTCACGGGTGGCCATGGGTGACTGGAGGTGGCCATGGTTGACCAGAGGTGGCCACCAGTGATCATGGTGGGCCTCTATGACCATAAGCAGTCACTGGAGATGGCCATGGCTGACCAGAGGTGGCCACAAATGTCCATGGTGGGCATCCATGACCATAAGCAGTCACAGGTGGCCATGGCTGAGTGGAGGTGGCCACAGGTGACCAGAGGTGGCCATGGGTGACCTTGATGGGCATCCCTGACCGCACGCAGTCACAGGTGGCCATGACTGACTGGAGGTGGCCACGGGTGACCTAGGTAGTCATCCATGGCCATAAGCAGTCACAGGTGGACATAGGTGACTGGAGGTGGCCATGGGTGACCATAGGTGGCCATGGGTGACCATGGTGGGCATGGGTGAACAGAGGTGGCCACGGGTGACTTTGGTGGACATTCATGGCCATAAGCTGTCACAGGTGGCCATGGCTGACTGAGGTGGCCATGGCTGACTGGAGGTGGCCATGGGTGACCTTGGTGGGCATCTGTGACCACAAGCCATCATAGGTGGCCATGACTGACTGGAGGTGGCCACAGGTGACCATGGTGGTCATCCATGACCATAAGCAGTCACAGGTGGACATAGGTGACTGGAGGTGGCCATGGGTGACCAGAGGTGGCCATGGCTGACCATAGGTGGCCATGGGTGACCATGGTGGGCATCCATGACCACAAGCAGCCACAGGTGGCCATGGCTGACTGGAAGTGGCCACGGATGACCTTGGTGGGCATCCATGACCACAAGCCATCATAGGTGGCCATGGCTGACCATAGGTGGCCATCCATGACCACAAGCCATCATAGGTGGCCACGGGTGACCATGGGTGGCCATCGGTGACCACAGATTCCTGGGTAGCCATGGGTGACCACGGGAGGCCCCGGGGTGGCTCCTCTGGGCCACGCCCACCCCTTGACCCCCTCCTCTCTCCGGCCCAGGGGTAGACGCCACCTTCCTCCTCCTCATGTTCCTCCTCATCTCCGCCCTCGCCGCGGCGGGCGCCGCCCTCGCCTGCTTCATCAGGTGGGTGCCCCCCCACCCTCCATGGGGTGCTGGAGGGGTGCAGGGGGGACCTCAGGGTGCTACAGGGTCCCTGGGGGGTGGTGGGGGGGGGTGGGGGGCACCTCAGCAGCTTCCGTGGCCCCTCCCTGCAGGCGCCGCATCCAGCAGGCCCAGCTGATGAAGGGCCCCAACAAGATCATCCTCACCATGGAGGACTTGACCTTCATCAACACCCAGAGCAGCAGACAGGTGAGGGGTGGGGGCAGGGGACACTTCTGAGGTGGCCACAGGGGCTACGGGGGCTCGGTGGCCCCAGAGGTGGCCCAGAAAGGAGATGTCGTGGCCTGAAGGCTGCGCCGTGGGCAGTCTTGGTCTGGGGAGGAGAACAGTGGGCTGGTGGGACCCCATGGGTGACGTGTCCTCATGGGCTGAGGTGGGTCCCCATGAGTGATGTGTCCCCATGGGTGATGGGTCCCCATGGGTGATGTGTCCTCATGGGTCAGGTGTCCTCATGGCCTGAGGTTTGTCCCCATGGGTGACGTGTTCCCATGGGTGACATGTCCTCATGGGTGACATGTCCTCATGGCCTGAGGTTTGTCCCCATGGGTGACGTGTTCCCATGGGTGACGTGTCCTCATGGGTGACGTGTCCTCATGGCCTGAGGTGTGTCCCCATGGGTGACGTGTCCCTGTGGCCTGAGGTGTGTCCCCATAGGTGACATGTCCCCATGGGTGACGTGTCCTCATGTGTGATGGGTCCCCATGGGTGATGTGTCCTCATGGGTGACGTGTCCTCATGGGTGACATGTCCCCATGGGTGACGTGTCCTTATGGGTGATGTGTCCTCATGGGTGACATGTCCTCATGGCCTGAGGTGTGTCCCCATGGGTGATGTGTCCCCATGGGTGAGGTGTCCTCATGGGTGATGTGTCCTCATGGGTGACGTGTCCTCATGGCCTGAGGTGTGTCCCCATGGGTGACGTGTCCCTGTGGCCTGAGGTGTGTCCCCATAGGTGACATGTCCCCATGGGTGATGTGTCCCCATGTGTGATGGGTCCCCATGGGTGACGCGTCCTTATGGGTGATGTGTCCTCATGGGTGATGGGTCCCTATGGGTGATGGGTCCCAATGGGTGACGTGTCCTCATGGGTCAGATGTCCTCATGGCCTGAGGTGTGTCCCCATGGGTGACATGTCTTCATGGATGACATGTCCCCACGGGTGAAGTGTCCCTGTGGCCTGAGGTGTGTCCCCATAGGTGACATGTCCCCATGGGTGACGTGTCCTCATGTGTGATGGGTCCCCATGGGTGATGTGTCCTCATGGGTGATGTGTCCTCATGGGTGACATGTCCTCATGGCCTGAGGTGTGTCCCCATAGGTGATGTGTCCCCATGGGTGACATGTCCCCACAGCCTGAGGTGTGTCCCCATGGGTGACATGTCCCCATGGCCTGAGGTCTCCCCCAGTGCCAGGTTCTGCCTGGGGAGAAGCTCCACCAGCTGGCGTGTCCCCATGGTTGACATGTCCCCATGGCTGATGGATCCCCATGGTGACATGTCCCCTGGGGTGCCACACCCCCATGGGTGCCCCCCCCCCGCCCTGTCCCCGCGCCGCAGGTGGAGGGCAGCCGTACCAGCCTGGCCGGCCGCAGCGGGGGGGACACCAAGAGCATCAAGAGCGTCACCGCGGGCCCCGACAACACCAACGTGGCCGTTATGGAGGTAAGATGGCCCCATGTGTGTCCCCCCCACCCCAAAATGTGTGTCCCCACCCTGTCCCCCCTCCCCATTTTTCCCTCCCCGTCACCCCAAAACCCACACCCCCACCTCCGGGGGCGACAAGGCCGGGCCACCCTCCTCCACCACTAGTTTTGGGGGGCGGGGGGGTGAGGTGGTTTCACCCCAACGCCCCACCCCCCCCACTCCACATCCCGGCTGGATGATTGACAGCTCCAAGGCCATGATTGACAGCTGCCTCCCGCCCTTTCCCGTAGGGAAATGACAACTCGAAGGGCAACAGCCACCTCCCCCTCCTCCTCCTTTTGTTTAACCAGCAGAGCCTTGTCGCCTCCGTGCAGGTAAGTTGGAAGCACCAAAAAACCCACCGTTTCACCCCAAAATTGGTCCTCTTGCTCTACCCCATCCTGCACACCTCCCCCACCACCCTGTGTGTCCCCCCCAAAATGGCCTCAACCGGGGCAAAAAAAAAAAAGGGCCGCGAGTGGCTTTTGGATGAACGGATGAGGATTCTCCAGTGGCTTCTAGGAGGGTTGTGTGTTGGGTTGGGGACATGGGGACAGCGGGGGAGGGGACACACGAGGAGTGTCCCCCCCACCACGGTGTCTCTGCGTGTCCCCGGGGCCTCGGAGTGGGGCTGGTTCTGGGGGTGCTCGGACCTCACCCCTCTGCCCCCCCAGGGTGACTGGGTCTGGCTGAAGAAGTTCCCCGGAGATGAGCACAGTGAGGTGAAACCGGCCACCAAGTTGGCCTTCTGCAAGGTGAGGGGGCCTTGGGGACACCAGCGGGTCAGGGGGGACACGGCTGGGTCAGGGGGACAACGTTGGGTCATGGGGGACATTGATGGGGCATGGAGACAATGTTGGGTCATGAGGACACCACTGGGTCATGGGGGACATTGATGGGTCATGGGGCAACGTTGGGTCATGAGGGACATTGATGGATCATGAGGACACCACTAGGTCATAGGGGACATTGATGGGCCATGGGGACAATGTTGGGTCATGAGGGACATTGATGGGTCATGGGGACAGTGTTGGGTCATGAGGGACATTGATGGGTCATGGGGACAATGTTGGGTCATGAGGGACATTGATGTGTCATGGGGCAATGTTGGGTCATGAGGACACCTCTGGGTCATGAGGGACATTGATGGGTCATGGCGCAACATTGGGTCATGGGGGACATTGACGGGTCATGGGGGACATTGATGGGTCATGGGGCAACGTTGGGTCATGAGGGACATTGATGGATCATGAGGACACCACTAGGTCATAGGGGACATTGATGGGCCATGGGGACAACGTTGGGTCATGGGGGACATTGATGGATCATGAGGACACCACTAGGTCATAGGGGACATTGATGGATGATGGGGACAATGTTGGGTCATGGGGGACATTGATGGGTCATGAGGACAGTGTTGGGTCATGAGGGACATTGATGGGTCATGGGGACGAGATTGAGCCATGGGGACACCACTGGGCCATGGGGGACATTGATGGGTCATGGGGACAATGTTGGGTCATGGGTGACATTGATGGGTCATGGGGCAACGTTGGGTCATGAGGACACCAGTGGGTCATGAGGGACATTGATGGGTCATGGGGACAATGTTGGGTCATGAGGGACATTGATGGGTCATGGGGACAAGATTGAGCCATGGGGACACCACTGGGTCATGGGGACAATGTTGGGTCATGAGGGACATTGATGGGTCATGGGGACAAGATTGAGCCATGGGGACACCACTGGGTCATGGGGACAATGTTGGGTCATGAGGGACATTGATGGGTCATGGGGCAACGTTGGGTCATGAGGACACCACTGGGTCATGGGGGACATTGATGGGTCATGGGGACAACGTTGAGCCATGGGGACACCACTGGGTCATGGGGGACATTGATGGGTCATGGGGACACCACTAGGTCATAGGGGACATTGATGGACCATGAGGACAACGTTGGGTCAGGGGGGGAAATGTTAGGTCATGGGGACACCACTGGGCCTTGGGGACAATGCTGGGTCATGAGGGTCAACACCAGGCCATGGTAGGACAACACTAGGCCATGGGGGCCACCACCAGTCTATGAGGGGGCCACCAGACTGTGGGGAGACCACCACCAAGCCGTGGGGGGGCCACCACCAGGCCATGGGGGGCCACCACCAGGCCATTGGAGGCCACCACCAAGCCATGGGGGGAACCACCACCAGGTCATGGGGGAGCCACCACCAGGCCATGGGGGGGCTACCAGACCATGGGGAGACCACCACCAAGCCATGGGGGGGGTCACCACCAGTCCATGTGGGGCCACCACCAAGCCATGGGAGGCCACCAAGCCATGGGGGCAACCACCACTAGGTCATGGGGGGGCCACCACCAGGCTATGGGAGTGGTCACCAGGTCCTGGGGGGGCCACCAGACCATGGGGAGACCACCACCAAGCCATGGGGGGCCACCATCAAGCCATGAGGGTGGTCACCAGCTCATGGGGTGGCCACCAGACCATGGGGGGCCACCAAGCCATGGGAGGGACAACCACCAGGTCATGGGGGGGCCACCAGACCGTGGGGTGGGACCACCACCAAGCCATGGGGGGCCACCAAGCTATGGGGGACAACCACCAAGCCATGAGGGTGGTCACCAGGGCATAAGGGGGCTACCACCAGTCCAGGGCAGGGAGAGGTGGGGGGGGCACCATCACCAATCCATGGTGGGGAGTCAGGGCTGGTGGTGGCCACCAGTGGTCCCTGTCTCACGTGTCTCCTGGGCGGGGCCAGCTGCGGGACCTGCGGCACGAGAACGTCAACCTCTTCCTGGGCTTCTTCCACGACTGCGGGATCTTCGCCATCGTGGCCGAGCACTGCTCCCGCGGCAGCCTGGAGGATCTGCTGCGCAACGAGGACATGAAGCTCGACTGGATGTTCAAGTCCTCCCTCCTCATCGACCTCATCAAGGTGGGGGGAGGGGGGGCGGGGGAGGGGCAGCAAGTGGGGGGGGGTGGGAGAGGAGGCGGGGGGGTGGCCTTAGGGATGGGTTGGGGGTGATGGTGGTAGCTGTGGTGGTGGCCATGGTGGTGACCTTGGTGGTGGCCATGGGAGTGCTGGTGGCTGTGGGGGTGCTGGGTGGCCATGGGGATGATGGTGGTGGTGGCCATGGCAGTGGTGGCCATGGGGATGGGCTTGGTGTGGCCATGGTGGTGGTGGCCATGGGGATGGGCTTGGTGGTGGCCATGGTGGTGGTGGCGGCCATCATGATGACCTTGGTGGTGGCTATGGTGGTGGTGGCCATGGGGATGGGCTTGGGGTGGCCATGGTGGTGGTAGTGGCTGTGGGGGTGGCCATGGTGGTGACCTTGGTGGTGGCCATGGGAGTGCTGGTGGCTGTGAGGGTGCTGGTGGCCATGGGGATGACCATGGTAGTGGCCATGGTGGTGGTGGTGGCCATGGGGATGGGCTTGGGGTGGCCATGGTGGTGGTGGTGGTGGCTGTGGGGTTGCTGGTGGCCATGGGGATGATGTTGGTGGTGGCCATGGTGGTTCTAGTGACTGTGGGGGTGCTGGTGGCCATGGGGATGACCATGGTAGTGGCCATGGTGGTGGTGGTGGCCATGAGGATGGGCTTGGGGTGGCCATGGTGGTGGTGGTGGATGTGGGGATGCTGGTGGCCATGGGGATGGCCTTGGTGGTGGCCATGGTGGTGGTGGCGGCCATCATGATGACCTTGGTGGTGGCTATGGTGGTGGTGGCCATGGGGATGGGCTTGGGGTGGCCATGGTGGTGGTAGTGGCTGTGGTGGTGGCCATGGTGGTGACCTTGGTGGTGGCCATGGTGGTGGTGGTGGATGTGGGGGTGCTGGTGGCCATGGGGATGATATTGGTGGTGGCCATAGTGGTGCTAGTGGCCATGGTGGTGGTTGCCACGGGGATGACCTTGGTGGTGGCCATGGTGGTCTGGTGGCTGTGGGGGTGCTGGTGGCCATAGGGATGACCTTGGCGGTGGCCATGATGGTGCTGGTGGTCATCATGATGATCTTGGTGGTGGCCATGATGGTAGTGATGGCCATGGCAGTAGCCATGGTGGTGGCCATGCTGGTGGTTGCCTTGGCAGTAGACATGCTGTTGGCCACGGTGGTGGCCATGACAGTACTGATGGTCACAGCAGTAGCCACAGTGGCAGCCATGATGTTGGCCATGATGGCCACAGCAGTAGCCACAGTGGCAGCCATGATGTTGGCCATGGTGGTGGCCATGATGGTGGTGGCCATGGAGGTGGCCATGACATTGGCCATGGAGGTGGCCATGATGGTAGTGATGGCCACAGCAGTAGCCATGAAGTTGGCCATGATGGTTGTGACTGGAGGTGGCCATGATGGTAGTGATGGCCACAGCAGTAGCCATGGTAGCAGCCATGATGTTGGCCATGGAGTGGCCATGGTGGTGGCCATGGTGGTATCCATGATGGTGGTGGCCATGGTGGTGGCCATGGTGGTGGTCATGACGGTAGCAATGGCCACAGCAGCAGCCATGGCAGCAGCCATGATGTTGGCCATGGTAGTGGTGGCCGTGGAGGTGGCCATGATGGTAGTGATTGCCATGGCAGTAGCCATGATGGTGGCCATGGAGGTGGTAGCCATTGTGGTGGCCATGATGGTAGGGATGTCCAGGGCAGTAGCCATGATGTTGACCATGGTGATGTTGGCCATGAAGGTGGTGGCCATGGAGGTGGCCACGATGGTAGTGATGGCCACGGCAGTAGCCATGATGGTGGTGGCCATTGTAGTAGCCATGATGGTGGCATCCATTGTGGTGACCATGATGTTGGCCATGGTGGCGTTGACCATGGTGGTGGCCATGACAGTAGCGACAACCGCAGCAGTAGCCACAGTGGCGGCCATGACATTTCCCACGGCGGTCTCGGTGGCCGCCTCCCGCCCCGGCGGTGGCCACGGGCCAGTGACGCGGCGTTGCCCCGCGGTGGCTGTGTCCCCCCCCAGGGCATGAGGTACCTGCACCACCGCGACGTCGTCCACGGGCGCCTCAAGTCCCGCAATTGCGTCGTGGACGGGCGCTTCGTCCTCAAGGTCACGGACCACGGCTACAACGAGCTGCTGGAGACCCAGCGGGTGACGCCCTCCACGCCCCGGGCACAGGGTGAGGGCGGGGCTTGGGGGCGGGGCCTACGGATGGGGGCGTGGTCTCCTGGGTGTGGGCGTGGCCAGTGATCAGGGGCAGGGCTTGCCGTGGGGTGGGAGGTGGGGGCTATTGGCTGAGGGTGGAGCTTCGGTGCCTGGGGGTGGGGCCTTCCCTGTGGTGGGTGTGGCTTAGCACCTGGGGGCGTGGCCTGGACGCGCTGGGGGCGTGGCCACACCGTCGCCTGGGTGTCACCAGCCAGGGGGTGGGGTGGGGGACACGGCGGAGGGGCGTGGCCTGGGGTGAGGGGGCGTGGTCTGGGGGATGAGGGGGCGTGGATTGGATGAGGGGCGTGGCCTGGGGTGGGGGCGTGGCCTGGGGCGAGGGGGCGTGGCCTGGGATGATGCGTGTGGCCTGGGAAGGTGAGGAGGTGTGGCCTGGGGGTGAGGGGGTGTGGTCTGGGGATGAGGAGGCGTGGCCTGGGAGTGAGGGGGCGTGGCCTGAGGATTAGTGAGCGTGGGTTAGATAAGGGGGCGTGGCCTGGGGTGAGGGGGCGTGGCCTGAGGATGTTGGACGTGGCCTGGGGATGGGGGTGTGTGGCCTGTGGGTGAGGGGACGTGGCCTGGTGAGGCGAGGAGGCGTGGCCTGGGCTGAGGGGGCGTGGCCTGTGGCGGGGAGGGGGCGTGTCCGAGCGTGGCCCCGCCCCGCAGAGCGGCTGTGGACGGCGCCGGAGCTGCTGCGGGACGCGGTGCTGGAACGTCGCGGCTCCTTCCGAGGGGACATTTACAGCATCGGCATCATCATGCAGGAGGTGATCTGCCGCGGCGGCCCCTACTGCATGCTGGGATTGGCCCCCGAAGGTACCGCCCCCCCCCAGTGCCACCAGTAACCCCTCCCAGTGCCACCAGTAACCAACGCCAGCAGTCCTCTGCCCCCCTGTAGCCCATTTAGGGCTCCCCAAGCCCCTCCCAGGCCCCCCGAAAATACCCCCTGGCCCCCCAACTGACCCCCTGACATCCCTGGGATCCCCTAGGACCCCCCCAAACATCTCCAGGACCCCCCCAAGTATCTCCAGGACCCCCAAGCACCTCTAGGACCCCCCAAATATCTCCAGGGTCCCCCCAAGATCTCCAGGACCCCCCCAAACATCTCCAGGACCCCCCAAGCACCTCTAGGACCCCCCAAACATCTCCAGGGTGCCCCCAAGATCTCCAGGACCCCCAAATATCTCCAGGACCCCCCCAAACACCTCTAGGACCCCCTAAACATCTCCAGGACCCCCCAAACATCTGCAGGACCCCCCCAAACATCTCCAGGACCTCCCAAACATCTCCAGGACCCCCCAAGCACCTCTAGGACCCCCCAAACATCTCCAGGACCCCCGAAACATCCCCAGGACACCCCCAACGTCTCCAGGACCCCCCAAACATCTCCAGGACCCCCGAAACATCCCCAGGACACCCCCAACATCTCCAGGACCCCCCAAACATCTCCAGGACCCCCCAAACATCCCCAGGACACCCCCAAATACCTCCAGGGTGCCCCAAACATCTCCAGGACCCCCCAAACATCTCCAGGACCCCCCAAACACCTCCAGGACTCCCCAAACATCTCCAGGACCTCCCAAACATCTCCAGGACCCCCCCAAACACCTCCAGGGTCCCCCCCCCAACATCTCCAGGACCCCTGAATATCTCCAGGACCCCCCAAACATCCCCAAGACCCCCCCAAACACCTCCAGGACCCCCCAAACATCTCCAGGACCTCCCAAACATCTCCAGGACCCCATCAAACATCTCCAGGGTCCCTCAAACACCTCCAGGACCCCAAACGTCTCCAGGACCCCAAACGTCTCCAGGACCCCCCAAACATCTCCAGGACCTCCCAAACGTCTCCAGGACCCCCCAAACATCTCCAGGACCTCCCAAACGTCTCCAGGACCCCAAACACCTCCAGGACCTCCCAAACATCTCCAGGACCCCCCAAACATCCCCAGGACCCCCCAAACATCTCCAGGACACCCCCCCGCAGCATCTCTATGACCTCCCAGATACCCCTTGGCCCCCCAACTGATCCCCTCCAGCACCTCCAGCACCACCCCAGCACCACCCCAGTTGACCCTCCCAACACCTCCAGCCCCGGATCCCGCCCCCCCACCCCCACCCCGACCCCCCAGAGACCACCCCCCCACCCCCACCTCTGACGCGGGGGTCCCCAGAGATCATCGAGAAGGTGAAGCGGCCGCCCCCCCTGTGCCGCCCCGCGGTCTCGGCCGACCAGGCGCCGCTGGAGTGCATCCACCTGATGAAGCAGTGCTGGAGCGAGCAGCCCGAGAGGAGGCCCACCATCGACGAGATCTTCGACCAGGTCTGCTCCGGGGGGGGACCAGTATGGGCTGGGGGGACCAGTATGGGGTGGAGGGAACCAGTATGGGGTGGGGGGACCAGTATGGGCTGGGGTGGGAGCTGGGGGCTGAAGAGGGAGCTGGGGCATGAGGGGGGACATGATTTGGGGTATGGAGTGGGGTGGGACCAGTATGGGCTGGGGGGACCAGTATGGGCTGGGGAGGGACCAGTATGGAACAATGTGTGACCTGGGGTGTGAGATGGGACCAGTATGGGCTGGGGGGGACCAGTATGGGCTGGGGTGGGAGCTGGGGGCTGAAGAGGGAGCTGGGGGGTGAGGGGGGACATGATTTGGGGTACGGAGTGGGGTGGGACCAGTATGAGGTGGGGGGACCAGTATGGGCTGGGGAGGGACCAGTATGGGGTGGGGGACCAGTATGGGCTGGGGAGGGACCAGTATGGGGTGGAGGGAACCAGTATGGGGTGGAGGGACCAGTATGGGGTGGGGGGGACCAGTATGGGGTGGGGGGGACCAGTATGGGGTGGAGGGAACCAGTATGGGGTGGGGGGGACCGGTATGGGGTGGGGAGGGACCAGTATGGGGTGGAGGGAACCAGTATGGGGTGGGGGGACCAGTATGGGGTGGAGGGACCAGTATGGGGTGGGGGGGACCAGTATGGGGTGGAGGGAACCAGTATGGGGTGGAGGGAACCAGTATGGGGTGGGGGGACCAGTATGGGCTGGGGGGGACCGGTATGGGGTGGGGAGGGACCAGTATGGGGTGGGGGGACCAGTATGGGGTGGGGGGACCAGTATGGGGTGGGGGGAACCAGTATGGGGTGGGGGGACCAGTATGGGGTGGGGGGGACCAGTATGGGCTGGGGAGGGACCAGTATGGGCTGGGGGGACCAGTATGGGGTGGAGGGAACCAGTATGGGGTGGAGGGAACCAGTATGGGGTGGGGGGACCAGTATGGAACAATGTGGGACCTGGAGTGTGAGGTGGGACCAGTATGGGCTGGGGGGGACTGGGGGGGATCTGTGGGTCTGGGCGGTGCCATGGGCTGACCAGGGGGGTTGTGGGCCAGTGGCCAACCCCGGGGTGGAGCCACGGGGAGGGGGGGCAAGTGGGGCTGGGGCCTCCCTATGGGGCTGAGCCCTCGCTATAGGGCTGAGCCCTTCCTATGGGGCTGACCCCTCGCTATAGGGCTGACCCCTCACTATGGGGCTGACCCCTCGCTATAGGGCTGACCCCTCGCTATAGGTCTGACCCCTCACTATGGGGCTGACCTCCTCGCTATAGGGCTGACCCCTCGCTATGGGGCTGAGCCCTTCCTATAGGGCTGAGCCCTTTCTATAGGGCTGACCCCTCACTATAGGCCTGACCCCTCGCTATAGGGCTGACCCCTCACTATAGGTCTGACCCCTCACTATGGGGCTGACCCCTCGCTATGGGGCTGACCCCTCGCTATAGGCCTGACCCCTCACTATGGGGCTGACCCCTCGCTATGGGGCTGACCCCTCACTATAGGCCTGACCCCTCACTATAGGGCTGACCCCTCACTATAGGTCTGACCCCTCACTATAGGCCTGACCCCTCACTATAGGGCTGACCCCTCGCTATAGGTCTGACCCCTCGCTATGGGGCTGACCCCTCACTATAGGGCTGACCCCTCACTATGGGGCTGACCCCTCGCTATAGGTCTGACCCCTCGCTATGGGGCTGACCCCTCACTATAGGGCTGACCCCTCACTATAGGTCTGACCCCTCGCTATAGGTCTGACCCCTCGCTATGGGGCTGACCCCCTCGCTATGGGGCGCTGTGACCCACACCCTCCCCCATCCCCCCCCCCTAGTTCAAAAGCATCAACAAGGGCCGGAAAACCAACATCATCGACTCGATGCTGCGGATGCTCGAGCAATATTCCAGCAACCTGGAGGATCTGATCCGCGAGCGCACGGAGGAGCTGGAGATCGAGAAGCAGAAAACGGACAAACTGCTCACCCAGATGCTGCCCCCGTGGGTGCCGGGGGTGGGGGAGGGGCGGGGGGGGGTGGGGGAGGGGCTGGGGGGTGGGGGAGGGGGTGTGGGGGGAGTTGGGAGGGGTGGGGGGGGGGGAGAAGGGGGGGGTGAGCAACGGCCCTGGTAGGTTTTAGGGAGGGGGGTGGGGGTGGGGGAGGGGGTGTGGGGGTGGGGGAGGGGTGGGTGGGGTGGGGGAGGGGCTGGGGGGTGGGGGAGGGGGTGGGGAGGGGGTGGGGAGGGGTGGGAGGGGGGAGAAGGGGGGGTGAGCAACGGCCCTGGTAGGTTTTAGGGAGGGGATGTGGGGGGTGGGGGAGGGGATGGGGGGTGGGGGAGGGGGTGTGGGGGGTGGGGGGGGGGGGAGAAGGGGGGGGTGAGCAACACCCCTGGTAGGTTCTAGGGAGGGAGGGAGGGAGGAGGGGGGGAGGGGTGGGTGGGAGAGGGGGTGGGGGAGAGGGGCTGGGGGTGGGGGAGGGGGTGTGGGGGGAGGGGGCAGAGGGGTTGGGCCACCAACACCCCCGGTAGGTCCCATGGGGGGAGGAGGGGAGCTGGGGGTGGGGGGTGGGGTGGTCGCAGAGATCTTGGGAGGGGGGGTCTGTGGAGGGGGTTGAGGTGGCCACCGGGGGCAAGTTGGGGTCCACCATGGCCCCATAGCACCCACCTAATTCTGTGGGGCTGGAGGGGGTTGAGCTGGCCATGGGGGGCAAGTTGGACATGGCTGTGGTGGCCACACGTGGGTCTGTGGCACTGGTGGGGGTTGAGGTGGCCACCGGGGGCAAGTTGGGGGTGGCCGTGGTGGCCACACATGGGTCTGTGGGGCTGGAGGGCATTGAGCTGGCCACCAGGGGCAAGTTGGACATGGCTGTGGTGGCCACACCTGGGTCTGTGGCGCTGGAGGGGGTTGAGGTGGCCACCGGGGGCAAGTTGGGGGTGGCCGTGGTGGCCACACGTGGGTCTGTGGCACTGGAGGGGGTTGAGGTGGCCACCGGGGGCAAGTTGGGGGTGGCCGTGGTGGCCACACCTGGGTCTGTGGCACTGGAGGGGGTTGAGGTGGTCCCTGGGGGCAAGTTGGGGGTGGCCGTGGTGGCCACACGTGGGTCTGTGGCGCTGGAGGGGGTTGAGGTGGCCACCGGGGGCAAGTTGGGGGTGGCCGTGGTGGCCACACCTGGGTCTGTGGCACTGGAGGGGGTTGAGGTGGCCCCTGGGGGCAAGTTGGGGGTGGCCGTGGTGGCCACATGTGGGTCTGTGGGGCTGGAGGGCGTTGAGCTGGCCACCAGGGGCAAGTTGGACATGGCTGTGGTGGCCACCCGTGGGTCTGTGGCACTGGTGGGGGTTGAGGTGGCCCCTGACCCTCAGGCCCACAAGAACCCGGTAGCTGAGGAGCCACCCAAGTGGCCACACACAAGATTTGGGGACCCTGTTGCCCCCCGCCCAAGGGAGGTGAGGCCACGGTGGTCCCCACTGAGTCCCGGTGGCCACCCCCCGTGGCAGGTCGGTAGCCGAGGCCCTGAAGATGGGGACCCCGGTGGAGCCCGAGTACTTCGAGGAGGTGACGCTCTACTTCAGCGACATCGTGGGCTTCACCACCATCTCGGCTATGAGCGAGCCCATCGAGGTGGTCGACCTCCTCAACGACCTCTACACCCTCTTCGACGCCATCATCGGCTCGCACGACGTCTACAAGGTGACGGGGGCCACCCCGCGGGGGGCGGGGGCTACTAGAGAGTGGCTGCGAACGTGGCCATGGGGCTGGTCAATGGAGGTGGGTGGAGGGTTTGGCCACCTCGGGGTGTAGGTTGGCCACCAAAGGAAGGTGGGGATGGGTCTGCGAGGCTCTGAGGGAGGTGGGTGAGGTGGCCGTGGCTTTGGTGGCCACCATGCCCCAGGACATGGCTGTGCTTGGGCCACCTCAAACTGCAGGTTGGCCACCAAGGGAAGGTGGGGATGAGTCCCCGAGGTCCTTGGGGACGTCTGTGAGGTGGCCGTGGCTTTGGTGGCCACTGTCTGGGACACACTGGTGCTTGGGCCACCTCAAACTGCAGGTTGGCCACCAAAGGAAGGTGGTGATGAGTCCCTGAGGTCCTTAACGACATCCATGAGGTGGCCGTAGCTTTAGTGGCCACATTCTGGGGCACAGCGGTGCTTGGGCCACCTCAAACTGCAGGTTGGCCACCAAGGGAAGGTGGTGATGAGTCCCTGAGGTCCTTAGCGACATCCATGAGGTGGCCGTGGCCTTGGTGGCCACAGTCTGGGGCAGAGCGGTGCTTGGGCCACCTCAAACTGCAGGTTGGCCACCAAAGGAAGGTGGTGATGGGTCTGCAAGGCTCTTAGGGAGGTGTGTGAGGTGGCCGTGGCTTTGGTGGCCACCATCCCCCAGGACATGCCTGTGCTTGGGCCACCTCAAACTGCAGGTTGGCCACCAAAGGAAGGTGGTGATGGGTCCCCGAGGTCCTTGGGGACGTCTGTGAGGTGGCCGTGGCTTTGGTGGCCACAGTCCGGGGCACAGCAGTGCTTGGGCCACCTCAAACTGCAGGTTGGCCACCAAATTAAGTTGGGGACGGGTCTCTGAGGTCTGTGAGGTGGCCGTGGCTCTGGTGGTCACCATCCCCCAGGACATGGCTGAGCTTGGGCCACCTCACCCTGCAGACACGGTGACGTGGCCACCTGGTGCCACTGGTGGCCACCTCCATCTCCTCTCCCACAAACTGGGGCTGCGGCCAGCTTCTTGGTGGCTGCGGCCACCTCCTCATGACACGCCCTGGGCCCCCCGTGGCCACCTCCCCCCCCTCCCCCCAGGTGGAGACCATCGGCGACGCCTACATGGTGGCCTCGGGGCTACCCAAGCGCAACGGCAACCGCCACGCCGGCGAGATTGCCAACATGTCACTGGACATCCTCAGCTCCGTCGGCACCTTCAGGATGCGCCACATGCCCGAGGTGCCCGTCCGCATCCGCATTGGCCTCCACTCGGGTAAGGCCACGCCCCCTGACCCGGGGAGGGGCCACTTGGCCACGCCCCTTCCTGGCCACACCCTGTCATGTTGTATTGGCCACCGTCAACGTGGCCATTGACCCATTGGCCGTGACTCGTTGGTCATTGACCCATTGGCCATTGACCCATTGGCCATAACCCTTGGGGTCCCCCCTGGCCACGCCCTTAAAGACCACGCCCAGCTTTGGCCACGCCCCTTCCTGGCCACGCCCTGTCACATTGTATTGGCCACCAACAACGTGGCCATTGACCCGTCGGCTGTGACTTGTTGGCCATTGACTCATTGGCCATGACCCGTTGGCCATGATCCTTGGGGGACCCTCTGGCCACGCCTCAGGCCACGCCCTTGAAGACCATGCCATATTTGGCCACACCCCTTCCTGGCCACGCCCTGTCCCATCGCATTGGCCACCATCAACATGACCATTGACCCATTGGCCATAACCCTTGGGGGCCCCCCTGGCCACACCCTTAAAGACCACGCCCACATTTGGCCACGCCCATTCCTGGCCACGCCCCATCACGTCATATTGGCCCCCATCAACGTGGCCATTGACCCGTTGGCCATTGACTCATTGGCCATTGACTCATTGGCCATGACCCATTGGCCATGACTCGTTGGTCATTGACTCATTGGCCATGACCCTTGGGGGGGCTGCCCCATGGCCACACCCAAGACCACACCCACCCCACAGTGGCCACGCCCCTTCTTGGCCATGCCCCAACTCCTTGGCCATAACCCTTGGCCACCCCTCCCCTCCCATCACCTCAACCCAAGACCCCGCCCCCCGGTGGCCACGCCCCATGTGACCCCACCCCACGGTGACCACGCCCCATGTGACCCCGCCCCCCTCGGTGGCCACGCCCCCTCCCCAGGGCCCTGCGTGGCTGGCGTCGTGGGGCTCACCATGCCGCGCTACTGCCTCTTCGGGGACACCGTCAACACGGCGTCACGCATGGAGTCCACCGGCCTGCGTGAGTGGCCCCGCCCCGCCCCCCGGTAGCCCCCGCGTGTCCCCCCACACGCGTGTCCCCAAAATGGCTCCCCCCCCCCACGTGTCCCCCCCACGTGTCCTCAACCTCTGTGTCCCCAACGTGGGTCTCAACGTCCCCCCACTTGTCCCTCCACACGCGTGTCCCCAACACGGGTCCCCCCACACGCGTGTCCCCACCATGTCCCCCACACGTGTGTCCCCAACATGGCTCCCCCCCACGTGTCCCCCCCCATGCGTGTCCCCAACACGGATCCCCACACACGTGTCCCCACCCTGTGTCCCCAACACGTGTGTCCCCAACGTGGGTCACACCACGTGTCCCCCCATGCGTGTCCCCAACACAGGTCTTACCACACACCCCAGCACGTGTCCCCTCACACGTGTGTCCCCAACACGGGTCCCCCCACGTGTCCCCCCACATGTGTCACCCCAAAATGGGTCCTCCAGTGTGTCCCCCCACGTGTCCTCAACCTGTGTGTCCCCAACGTTGGCCTCAATGTCCCCCCACACGCGTGTCCCCACCCTGTGTCCCCCACACGTGTGTCCCCAACGTGGGTCCCCCCACACGTGTCCCCCCACGTGTCCTCAACCTGTGTGTCCCCAACATGGGTCTCAACGTCCCCACAAATGTGTCCCCAACACGGGTCCCCCCATGTGTGTCCCCAAAATGGGGCCCCCCACACGTCCCTCACACGCGTGCCCCCAACACGGGTCCCCCCACACGCGTGTCCCCACCATGTCCCCCACACGTGTGTCCCCAACATGGCTCCCCCCCACGTGTCCCCCCCCCACGCGTGTCCCCAACACGGATCCCCACACACGTGTCCCCACCCTGTGTCCCCAACACGTGTGTCCCCAACGTGGGTCACACCACGTGTCCCCCCACACGCGTGTCCCCAACACGGTCTCACCACATGCCCCACCCTGTGTCCCCCAACACGCGTGTCCCTAAAATGGGTCCCCCCACGTGTCCCCCAACACGTGTGTCCCCAACGTGGGTCACACCACGTGTCCCCCCATGCGTGTCCCCAACACAGGTCTTACCACACACCCCAGCACGTGTCCCCTCACACGTGTGTCCCCAACACGGGTCCCCCCACATGCCCCCCCACATGTGTCACCCCAAAATGGGTCCCCCAGTGTGTCCCCCCACGTGTCCTCAACCTGTGTGTCCCCAACATGGGTCTCAACATCCCCCCACGTGTCCCCCCATGCGTGTCCCCAACACAGGTCTCACCACACGCCCCAGCATGTGTCCCCCAACACGTGTGTCCCCAACACGGGTCCCCCCACGTGTCCCCCCACACGTGTGTCCCCAACATGGGTCACACCATGTGTCCCCCCACGTGTCCTCAACCTGTGTGTCCCCAACGTCGGCCTCAATGTCCCCCCACACGCGTGTCCCCACCCTGTGTCCCCCACACATGTGTCCCCAACACGGGTCCCCCCACACGTGTCCCCCCACATGTCCTCAACCTGTGTGTCCCCAACATGGGTCTCAACGTCCCCACAAATGTGTCCCCAACACGGGTCCCCCCATGTGTGTCCCCAAAATGGGTCCCCCCACACGTCCCTCACACGTGTGTCCCCAACACGGGTCCCACCACACACCCCAGCACGTGTGTCCCCAACACGTGTGTCCCCAACACGGGTCTCAACGTCCCCCCACATGTCCCCCCCCCCCCCACATGTCCCCAACACAGCTCACGCCCCACCACGTGTCCCCCCAACATGGTTCCCACCCCCCGTCCCCCCCACACGTGTACCCAACGTGTGTCCCCCCACGTGTCCCCTCCCCAACGCGTGTCCCCATCACGTGTCCCACCACGCGTGTCCCCTTCCCCACACGGTGGCATGAGGGGGGGGAGTGAGGGGGGACCACCCCCACCCCCCCCAGGGGGTGACATGGGCGAGCGGGGGGGGCCGCGGGGGTTCCGCGGGGGGTCCCCGGTGACAGGCGTGTCCCCGCAGCGTACCGCATCCACGTCAACGCCCGCACGGTGGCCATCCTGCAGGCGCTGCAGGAGGGCTTCAAGCTGGACATCCGGGGCAAGACCGAGCTCAAGGTGCCCCCCCAGTGCCCCCCAGTATCCCCCCAGTGCCCCCCAGTGCCCCCATTGCTCCTTGATTGTCCCCAGTGCCCCCTAATTGTCCCTATTCCCCCTTATCGCCCCCTAATTGCCCCCATTGCCCCCTTATTGCCCCCCTTGTTCCCTTATTGCCCCCATTGCCCCCTTATTGCCCCCGTTGACTCCTTATTGCCCCCGTTGACTCCTGATTGCCCCCATTGCCCCTAATTGCAACCATCACCCCCATATTGCCGCCTTATTGCCCCCATTGACTCCTTAGTGCCCCCATTGACTCCTTATTGCCCCCATTGCCCCCTTATTGCCCCCATTGACTCCTTATTGCCCCCATTGAATCCTTAGTGCCCCTATTGCCCCCATCACCCCCTTATTGCCCCCATCTCTCCTATTGCCCCCATCACCCCCTTATTGCCCCCATCTCCCCCTTATTGCCCCCATTGACTCCTTATTGCCCCCTCATTGCCTCATCACCCCCTAACTGCCCCCATTGCCCCTGTATTGGCCACGTTGACTCCTTATTGCCCCCACTGCCCCCTTAGAGCCCTCTGATTGCCCCTTATTGCCCCCGTTGACTCCTTATTGCCCCCATATTGCCCCCTTCTTATCCCCATTGCCCCTTAACGCTCTTATTGCCCCCATCACCCCCTCATTGCCCCCATCACCCCCTCATTGCCCCCATTGACTCCTTATTGCCCCCTTAGTGTCCCCATTGCCCCTCCCCGCCCCTCAGTTGCCCCCCGCGTGGGGCTGACGGTGGCTCGGCCCCCCCCAGGGGAAGGGCGTGGAGGACACGTACTGGCTGGTGGGACGCGAGGGCTTCACCAAACCCATCCCCACCCCCCCCGACCTGCTGCCGGGGTGAGACGGATGTCTGGGACCCCTGGGGGGGGAGAGGGGGGGAGGCCTGGGGGGGTCCCTGGGTGCCTTGAGGGGGGTGTGGGGGTCCCTGGGGGGATCTCTGGGTCTCCTGAAGGGATGTGGGGGTCCCTGGGGGGGTCCCTGGGACCCTTGAGGGGGAGTGGGGGTCCCTGGGGGGGTCCCTGGGTCCCTTGAGGGGGTGTGGAGGTCCCTGGGGGGATCTCTGGGACCGTTGAGGGGGAGTGGGGGTCCCTGGGGGGGTCCCTGGGTCCTCTGAGGGGGTGTGGGGGTCCCTGGGGGGATCTCTGGGACCCTTGAGGGGGAGTGGGGGTCCCTGGGGGGGTCCCTGGGTCCCTTGAAGGGGTGTGGGGGTCCCTGGGGGGGTCCCTGGGACCCTTGAGGGGGTATGTGGGGGTCCCTGGGGGTGTCCCTGGGTCCCTTGAGGGGATGTCAGGGTCCCTGGGGGGTATGTGGGGGTCCCTGGAGGGTCCCTGGGGGTGTCCCTGGGGGCCTTGAGGGGGGTGTGGGGGTCCCTGGGGTCCCTTGAGGGGATGTGGGGGTCCCTGGGGGGATCTCTGGGTCTCCTGAAGGGATGTGGGGGTCCCTAGGGGGGTCCCTGGGACCCTTGAGGGGGAGTGGGGGTCCCTGGGGGGGTCCCTGGGTCCCTTGAGGGGGTGTGGGGGTCCCTGGGATTCATGGAGGGGATGTGGGGGTCCCTGGGGGGGTCTCTGGGTCTCCTGAAGGGATGTGGGGGTCCCTGGGGGGGTCCCTGGGACCCTTGAGGGGGAGTGGGGGTCCCTTGGGGGGTCCCTGGGTCCCTTGAGGGGGTGTGGGGGTCCCTGGGGGGGTATGTGGGGGTCCCTGGGGGGGTCCCTGTGTCCCTTGAGGGGGTGTGGGTGTCCCTGGAGGGTCCCTGGGGGTGTCCCTGGGTGCCTTGAGGGGGTGTGGGGGTACCTGGGGGGTATGTGGGGGTCCCTGGGGGGGTCCCTGGGTCCCTTGAGGAAGTGTGGGGGTTCCTGGGGGGGATGTGGGGGTCCCTGGGGGGTCCCTGAGGGGCTGTGGGGGGTCCCCTGGGTGTCACCCAGACCCCTGGGTCCTCTGGGGGAGGACGGGGGGGTCCCTGGGGGGGGGCATTCAGACACCTGGGCCCCCTGGGGGGAAGGGGGGGGGGTCTGGGGGGGATATTGGGGGTCCCTTAGGGCAGCACCCAGATGTCTGGGTCCTCTGGGTGGGGGGTCCCTGGATCCCCGGGGGGGGGGGGGGGGGGGGGATGTCGCTGGACTTCTGGGAGCCACCTTGGGGACCGGGGGGGGTGGGTGGGGGCAGTCAGGGCCCCTCCCTGCACTTCTGGGGCCCCCCCCAAGTGCTTGGGGGCCCCCCCTGGACTCTCGGGGTCCCCCCCAGGGCCAGTAACCACGGGATCAGCCTGGACGAGATCCCGGCCGAGCGCAGGAAGAAGCTGGAGAGGGCGCGGCCGGGGCAGCTGCTGAAGTAGCCCCGCCCCCCCCCCCGGTGAGCCCCGCGCCCCCCGCCACGCCCTCATATTTGCATCTCATTAATATTCACAGCCACAGACTCCGCCTCCCCATCGGGAGGTTGGTCCTCCTGGCCTGGAGATGGGGGGGATGGGGGGTGGTGCCTCTCTAGGTGCCCTGTTTGGCGCTCTGTGGTGTGCCTGCTGCTCGCTGGAGGACTTCTGGAGTCCTCCAGACCATAGAGAGGGGGCTAGTTTGCCCTGCAGAGCCCTTCTGTACCTTCACGGTGCTGTAGTCGGGGGTCAACTCTATGGCTGCCAGGGTTTGGAGTCCTCCAAACCATAGAGAGGAGGCCAGTCTGCCCCACAGAGCCCCTCTGTACCTCCAGCTTGTCTCTATGGCTGCCAGGATTTGAAGTCCTCCAGACCATAGAGAGGGCACCACAGAGCTCCTCTGTACCTCCATAGTCCTTTGCTGGCAGTCAACTCTATGGTTGCCAGAATTTAGAGTCCTCCAGACCATAGAGAGGGCGCCAGTCTGCCCCACAGAGCCCCTCTGTACCTCCAGCTTATCTCCATGGCTGCCAGGATTTGAAGTCCTCCAGACCATAGAGAGGAGGCCAGTCTGCCCCGCAGAGCCGCTCTGTATCTCCATAGTCTTTTGCTGGTGGTCAGCTCTATGGTTGCCAGAATTTAGAGTCCTCCAGACCATAGAGAGGGGCCTAGTCTGCCCCACAGAACCCCTCTGTACCTCCAGCTTATCTCTATGGCTGCCAGGATTTGAAGTCCTCCAGACCATAGAGAGGGGGCTAGTTTGCCCCATAGAGCCACTCTGTACCTCCATAGTCTTTTGCTGGTGCTCAACTCTATGGTTGCCAGGGTTTGGAGTCCTCCAAACCATAGAGAGGGTGCCAGTCTGCCCCGCAGAGCCCCTCTGTACCTCCACCTCATCTCTATGGTTGCCAGGCTTCAGGGTCCTCCAGACCATAGAGCCCTGTCCCAAGCCAGCCCCTCTGCCCCACCACAGCGCCCTTCTCTATGGTCCCAGCTCCTCCAGACCATAGAGGCAGGGCTAGAGCGGCACCTCCCCCCACCTCCCAGAGCCCCTCTGTACCTCCACAGAACCACTCTATGACCCCGCGGAGCCCGACGACACCATAGAGACGCAGCTAGAGCGCCCCCCCCCCCCCCCCCCTCTTCCACCAGGCCCCGCTCTATGGTCACGCCCCTTCCGGCGGCCATAGAGTGCTGGTGCCTAGAGCGGCGCCCCCCGCCCCCGCCCCCCCGCGGCATCATGGGACGGAGGAGTCTACACGCTGATTGGCTGCTTCAAGACCCGCCCCCGCGGCTGGTGATGTCACAGGAAGTGGCTTCGGGGGGGGGGGGGGGGGGCATGACCACGCCCCCCCGACTCTTAAAGGGGCGGGCGGGGGGTTTCTGTCTGGGGATAGAAAAAGCCCTTAAAGGGGCGGGGCCTGGCGGAAGGGGCGGGGCCACACCCACCACCCAATAGCGGCGCACGGAGGGAGGAGGCTCTTAAAGGGGCGGGGCCCTCGGGGGATATTTGTCGGCAGACAAAAAAAAAAAAAATAAAAGGGCCCTAAGGGGGGTGGGCGGCCATTTTGGGCAGCCATATTGGAGACCCGGCAGCCAACCAATGGGGTTGGCCGCTTGTTCTTAAAGGGACATTCAGCTTTTTTTTATTTTTAGGCTCGTTCCCCACCCCCCCCCTTTCTTTATTTAAAGGGCCCCCGCCCCACCCATCCCTCCCAGCCCCTTCTTAAAGGGGCGGCCACTGTCAGCCATCTTGTGCTCAATCTCAGGAATATTTGTCCGTAGACAAAAAAACCACCACCCCACACGTTATCTTAAAGAGGCGGCGCAGGCTCGGCGCCCGCCCGCGGGCAGGATTTTCTGTAGAAAAACAAGATTTTTGCTCTAAAAGAGGCTCTCGGAGTCGGCCATCTTGTCGCCAAACCTGGGGCGTGGCTCTTAAAGGGGCGGGGGTGTGGGCAGCCATTTTGTTGCCACACCAGGGGCGTGTCTCTTAAAAGGGCAGTGCATGGGCAGCCATCTTGTCGCCACACCACGGGCGTGTCTCTTAAAGGCGTGGTGTGTGGGCAGCCATCTTGTCACCACACCAGGGGCGTGTCTCTTAAGGGGGCAGTGCATGGGCAGCCATCTTGTCACCACACCACGGGTCTGTCTCTTAAAGGGGCGGTGCGTGGGCAGCCATTTTGTTGCCACACCAGGGGCGTGTCTCTTAAAGGGGCAGTGCGTGGGCAGCCATCTTGTCGCCACACCCACAACGCATCTCTTAAAGGGGCCGCACACGCGCAGCCATGTTGTTCCCCACCCCCAGGAGCGGGGCACAGACCAGGCCCTGCCCCTCCCAGCACAAACAAGCACCGCGGCTCCGGTGGGTGACACCCAGGTCCCTTTATTGTCCCCAAAGGTGGCAACACCCTCCTCGTCACACCGTCCACTTCAAGCACCTATGGAAAGGGAAGGAAACGGGTCACTGGGGGGGCCCCTGTGTGCGTCCCCCACCCCATACTGGGTGTCCCGTGGGGTTTGTCCCCCCCAGCACTGGGTGTCTGTCCCCGTCCCCGTACCGGGTGTCCTGGTGGGTGCCCAGGCAGCGGCTGGAGCAGTAGCGGGCGCCGCAGGTGACGCAGGTGTAGGCCGAGGGGAAGCCACAAACGGCACAAAAATGGCGCTGGGGGAGGCGGGAGGGGCCGGCGCACGCCGAGACGTAGTTGGGGCCCTCGGCCGCGCTCAGGTTCTGGGGGGGGGGGGGGGGGGACACGGAGGGGAAGGGGTCGGTGTGGGGAGCTGGTGGCACCCCAAGGTCCCCACAATCGTGGTGGGGATCAGCTGGGAGCACCGAGGCACCCGGGAGTACAGAAACAACCTGAAACTGCCCCCCCAAAAAAATCACAGAGCGCCCCAAAACTGCGCAAACAACCTAAAGACCCCCCCCAAAAATTATCCCACAGCTCTAAACCCCCCCTGTGTTGCCCCACAACCCCCCCACATTCAGACTGTACCCCAAAACTGCACTTGAGACCCCCCCAAAATTCTCTAACAGCCCCAAATTTCTCTCGGGGGGCCCCAAATATCCCCAGAACCCCCCAAAAAAAACCCCACAGAAATCACGCAGCACCCCAAAATCGTGCTCAAGACCCCCCAAAACAACCCAAAAACCTCCCAAAAATTCTCTAAATTGCTCTGGGGCGCCCCAAATATCCTCAGAATGTACCAAAAACCTCCCGAAATCCTGCTCAAGACCCCCCTAAACAACCCAAAGACCCCCCCAAAAATTCTCTAACAGCCCATAATTCCTCCTGGGGGGCCCCAAATATCCCCAGAACCCCCCAAAAAAACCCCACAGAAATCATGCAGCACCCCAAAATCGTGCTCGAGAGCCCCCCAAGCAACTCAAGGACCCCCCCAAAAATTCTCTAACAGCTCATAATTCCTCCTGGGGGCCCCAAATATCCCCAGGACCCCCCAAAAAATCACAGAACACCCCAAAACTGCACTCAAGACCCCCCTAAACAACCCAAAAACCTCCCAAAAATTCTCTAAATTGCTCTGGGGGGCCCCAAATATCCTCAGAATGTACCAAAAAAACCCCAAAATCATGCTCAAGACCCCCCTAAACACCCCAAGGCCCCCCCCCAAAATTCTCTAACAGCCCATAATTTCTCCTGGGGGGCCCCAAATATCCCCAGGACCCCCCCAAAAAAATCACAGAACACCCCAAAACCGCACTCAAGACCCCCCAAAACAACCCAAAGACCCCCCCCAAAATTATCTACCAGCCCTAAACCGCTCCTGGGGTGCCCCAAACATCCCCAAAACCCCCCCAAAACCCCCCGACACCCCAAAACTGACCCTGAGACCCCCCCCCCAAATCCCTCCAGGGACCCGCCAGCAGGGCTGAACCACCCTGAGGGCCCCCCCCAGCTACCCCTGGGCTCCCCTAAACCCCCCCTGAGGAATCTTCTGACCCCCCTAAACTACCCCAGGACCCCCCAGAACAGACACGAGGATCCTCAGGCACCCCCCAACCCCCCCAAAGTACCCCCAGAACTGCTCTGGGGTTGGGGGGGGGGGGGTCACTCAGCACCCCCAAAACCACCCCCAGGACCTCCCCCCCCCCCGCCGTACCCTACCCCAAAACTCCACCAAATCCCAAGAATTTCCCTACATGGGGGACCCTGAGACCCCCCTAAATATCCCCTAATCGCCCCCCCCAAGCCCTGCCCCTCCTAGAGCCCCCCCAAAACCCCTGGGCCCCACCCCCTCAAGCCCTGGCCCCTCCTCCCCCCCCCCCCCCCCCCCCCCAGGGTCCCTTCCAGAGCCCCCCCCAAGCCCTTGCACCTCCCCTAGAGCCCCCCAACCCCCTGGGCCTCCCCCAGGGCCCCCCCCCAGCCCCAGAACCCCCCCAAATCTTGCTCATGGCCCCCCCCCCCCCAGCCCCCCCACCTGCTCCTCCAGCAGCGCCTGGAAATTTTTGCGGAATCGCAGCTTGAAATGGTCCCCCCGAGTTTTTTTTTTCTTCTTTCCTGGGGTGGCACCAACCCCCCCCCCCAAACCCCCCAACACTGTAACCAGGGAGCTGGGGGGGGCCCCAACAACCCCACACAGACACCCCCAAACACCCCCCAATCACCCAGAGCCCCCCCCGAGCTCCCCATCTCTCTCCTCACCCCCCACAGAGCCCCCCAATCCCCCCCCCCAGCTCCCCAGGCCCCCCCATTTCTGCCCTCACCCCCATTTCCTCTGGACCCCCCCAGCTCCTCCGAGCCCACCCCCCATCCCCTGGACCCCCCCAATCCCCCAATATCCCCCCAGAGCCCCCCAATCCCCCTCTGCCCCCCCCCCAGCTCCCCAGAGCCCCCCAGTTCTCCCCTCACCCCCATTTCCCCTGGACCCCCCCAGCTTCCCCGAGCCCCCCCATCCCCTGGATCCCCTCAAATCCCCCCCAATTCCCCCCACATGCCCCCCCCAGATCCCCCCCAATCCTTCTCTCACCCCCCCAGCCCCCCCTCGCAGTTCCCCAGAGCCCCCCAATCCCCCTCTAACCCCCCCAGCTCCCCCGAGCCCCCCCCATCCCCTGGACCCCCCCAATCCCCCCAACTCCCCCCATTTCTCCCCTCACCCCCATTTCCCCTGGACCCCCCCAGCTCCTCTGAGCCCCCCCCATCCCCTGGACCCCCCTAATTCTCCCCACATACCCCCCATATCCCCCCAATCCCTCTCTCACCCCCCCCCAGCCCCCCCTCCCCAGTTCCCCAGAGCCCCCCAATCCCCCTCTGCCCCCCCCCAGCTCCCCAGAGCCCCCCAGTTCTTCCCTCACCCCCATTTCCCCTGGACCCCCCCCCGGCTCCCCCGAGCTCCCCCCCATCCCCTGAACCCCCCCAATTTCTCCCACATCCCCCCAGAGCCCCCCAATCCCTCTCTCACCCCCCCAGCCCCCCCTTCCAGTTCCCCAGAGCCCCCCAATCCCCCTCTGCCCCCCAACTCCCCCCACTTCTCCCCTCACCCCCATTTCCCCTGGACCCCCCCGGCTCCCCCGAGCCCCCCCCATCCCCTGGACCCCCCCAATTCCCCAATATCCCCCCAGATCCCCCCAATCCCTCTCTCACCCCCCCAGCCCCCCTCCCAGTTCCCCAGAGCCCCCCAATCCCCCTCCGCCCCCCCCCAGCCCCCCCAACTCCCCCCACTTCTCCCCTCACCCCCATTTCCCCTGGACCCCCCCCGGCTCCCCCGAGCCCCCCCCCATCCCCAGTCCCCCCGCACCGGTCTCGGCGGTATCGGCGAAGTGCGGCAGCCGCTTCCCGGGCCGGGGCAGCCCCGCCTGGGGATCGTCCCCGAAATTATCGTTCTCCAGCGCCTCCAGCTGCCGGTTCAACCGCCTCTGCCGGGTCGCCCGGTCCAGGACCCGCCGCTGCGCCGCCTCCGGGACCCGCCCTGCGCCCGGGGGCCGTTACCGGGGCTCGGGGATCCCCCCCCCCGGCCCCCACCGAGCCCCGGCCCGCCGGTACCTGACACTTTCTTCTCCCCCATCTTGAGCCGCGGGGCCACTTCCGCCCTCAGGGGACGCCACTTCCGCCCTCAACGGACGCTACTTCCGCTCTGGAGGGAACCCACTTCCGCCCTCACATGGCCGCCGCCATCTTGAGCGTGGCGCCGCCGCCGTCTATGAGCGTGGCGGCCGCCATCTTGAGCGCGGCACCGCCCTCCCTCCCGCCGCCATTTTGGTGGTGGCGCGCTTAAGCCCCGCCCTCTTTTTTCCCGCCCCCCTTGGCAACGTGGCAGCGGCCGCCTTGGCCCCGCCTCCCCGCGCGCGGATTGGCTGGGCACGGCGGAGCGGCGGGCGCTGATTGGCCCTCGCTAAGCCCCGCCCATCCCGGTGGTCCCGCTCGCCGCCATGGCCCCGCTGCTCGCCCCGCGGCTCCTGCCCGTCCTGCTGCTGGTCCCGGGGCTGCTGCTGCCGCCCGGCGCCCCCCGGAGCCCCCCCGCGCCCGGTGAGAACGGGGGGGGGGCGGGAGGGGGGGGTCAGGGGTCAGGGGGAGGGGTCGGGGGTCACAAAGGGGGGTTCAGGCATCGTGGGGGGGTCAAGGGTCATGGGGAGAGGTCAGGGGTCATGAAGGGGGTTCAGGCATTGGGGGTCAGGGGTCATCTGGGGTCAGGGTCAGTGGGGGGTCAGGGGTCATCTGGGGCATTATGGGGGATGGAGGAGGGTCAGGGGTCACGAAGGGGGGTTCAGACACCATGGGGGGGTCAGAGGTCAGGGGGAGAGGTCAGGGGTCATGAAGGGGGTTCAGGCATTGGGGGGGTCAGGGGTTGGGGGTCACAGAGCGGAGTCAGAGGTCAGGGGTCACAAAGGGGGTTCAGGCATTGTGGGGGGTCAGGGGTCACAGGCATCGTGGGGGGTCAGGGGTCATGAAGGGGGTTCAGGCATTGGGGGTCAGAGGTCAGGGTCAGTGGGGGGTCAGGGGTCATTTGGGGCATTATGGGGGATGGAGGAAGGTCAGGGTCAGGGGTCACAAAGGGGGTTCAGGCATTGGGGGGGTCATGGGGAGAGGTCAGGGGTCACGAAGGGGGGTTCAGACACCATGGGGGGGTCAGAGGTCAGGGGGAGGGGTCAGGGGTCATGAAGAGGATTCAGGCATTGGGGGGGTCAGGGGTTGGGGGTCACAAAGGGGGGTCAGAGGTCAGGGGTCACAAAGGGGGTTCAGGCATTGGGGGGCTCATGGGGAGAGGTCAGGGGTCATGAAGGGGGGTTCAGGCATTGTGGGGGGTCAGGGGTCAGAAGGTCACAAAGGGGGTTCAGGTGTTGGGGGGTCAGGGGTCAGGGTCAGTGGGGGGTCAGGGGTCACTTGGGGCATTATGGGGGATGGAGAAGGGTCAGGGGTCACGGGGAGAAGGGGAGGGGTCAGAGGTCCTCTGGGGGTCACTGGAGGGGTCAGTGGGCAGAGGTCAGGGGTCACAGGGTGGGGTCAGAGGTCACGGGGGGCCCCCGCAGTCTGACCCCCCCCCCCCCAGAGCAGCTGCTGGTGCTGACGGTGGCCACGGAGGCGACCGAGGGCTACGAGAGGTTCCTGCGCTCGGCCCAGCGCTTCAACT